>NW_005187410.1:5392067-5421656 GCF_000239375.1 Pundamilia nyererei
TTAGTTAGTTTATTTGCTTGTTTTAATCAATTTTAAATCATGCTTTTTATTTGTTCTTGTTTCTAATGTCTCTGTAAAGCACTTTGAATCACCTTGTTGTTGAATTGTGCTATACAAATAAACTTGCCTTGCCTTTTCTCTGTATTATGATAGAGTCTCTACCATGTAACATAAACCACCTTGAGACTACTGTTGTGATTTTGAGCTATATAAATAAAAATGTATTAAACTGAATTTAAATTATAACGATAGAAAAATAAAAGACCTGTTATTACTGAATAGATTGGATCAGTGGAATCTCATACAGACAGACTGAGTTTAATTTTTCACTTTTAAACATCAAACATCCAGTAGTGAACATAGTGAACATGGCAGAAGGGATGTTTCACCCCCCTCTCTGAAGAGAACACGGCCCCATGAGGCAGTAGTTGCTCTTATTCCACCATCACCCTCACTTCATTGTAATCTACAGTTAAAACCTTCAAAAATAAAGACCTGGCATATATTTGAATATTGAGTCCAAGTTTGGTAAACATGTAAGCATCTAAACTCAAATTTAATTTAAATGCTGCAGTGAGCAAATGGAAGGAACGTGAGTTATGGAGGGACGAAGCATTTACATCTGGATAACAAAGCCCTTCTGCCAGTGATGACCTCAAAACAGCCACAAAGGCTCATGCCACTGCCTCATTTGGGCTTTCGTGTTATTCTATTAAAGCCCATTCAGAACCAATGAGGGCTGACTGAGCTGCAGTTTGTCTATGACTCAGCGACTCTGAGGTCTGATGCTTATTAGGGTACTTTAATAAACGACTCCAGAAGAATTTGTTTTAGAGAAATAGAGGAGCCATTTTATTATTGTCAACAGTCACTGGATTGTGTTATGGTGGTTATCTCTGCAGCTTTCCTGCAATGTAGTGGGAGTGACTGGGAGGGAGAGACAATATCTGCAGACTAGCTGAGTAAACACAGAGAGGGGTGTTTGGGACAGAAATAAAACCAGAGTCCTGATAAAGAGACTTAACCAGTGTCATCACCTGAGGTCGGAGACTCAACTCAGGGAAACTGACTCGACGGTCCTTAAAATGATTCTGTATCCTTACTTTAAAGAGTAAGAAAGAAGAGAGCAGAAAGGAAAACTTTTGGAAAACTGAGTTATAGAACACTTAACATTTTTTAGCTGTTTGTTATTACAAAGAGAGTGCTGGTCAGTTGATATATGACAAATGCAGTGTGTGTTTGACTGTATGTTGGCGTCTTTACAAAGTGGAGGACCAGCTTGAGGCTCAGCTTGAAGCCTCTTTAGCATCTCTAAGCTGCAGCGTTAAAATAAACTGCAGTTATACTCATGGAGCAACTTCATCTGGGCCAGCTTAAATCATCAAACAAGGAAAAGCAGTTTAGCTTTAATATTCATTAAAGTGGACCTATTGTAGTCATTATTTCTGGTCATACTTGGCCTTGAAGCCCCTCAGTTCATCCAATGTGTGGGAAAAAAAAACACCCTTTTAGCTCCTCTCTCTTTAAGTCTCCACTCACCTAAGCCAGTTTTCTTCTGATTGGCTAACACTCGCGAACAGAAGACCGCAAAATAACCGCAGTACTTAAATCACTCCCGTAAGACGCATAAGAAAAAAGGATCAAATGAAATGTTCTTTATCACTGATTTATAATCTGGTCCCATTATATCTCAGCTCTTGAGACCAGTTTGGAGTAGTCCACATCAACAACACTGAGTGTGTTGGATTTGTCGCTGAGCTTTTTAGTCACACAATGATTTTTTAAAAATAGCCTCAAATGGTTTTTCTTTTTAATTACTGAGATTCTCTGTTAAAAATGAGCTCAGAAAGCTGGCAGTGAAGCTGCTGGACTGAGCCAGGAGCTGCAATTATACGAGCAGGGGTCTTTGGTTGAAAACTGGGCGACGTGGAGGTTCAGCAAACCCGAGGAATGGCACAGCCGCTATAACCCACACACATCTTGAAGCATTCAAATATCCTGCACACTCCCCTCAGCTTACACTTGAGGTAACCCAGCCAGCTGGGTGCCTCAGAGGTAAAAAACAGGTTCTTTCCATCTGTTCACGCTGTAGATAGATGATAATGCATCCAGTGAGCGTTGGCCTACATTCAGCTGTTAGCACGTGGCATTGATTGTGAGGCTCGGGGAAAGTGCTTAGAATCGAGACCTCAGCATTCACCTTGTTTCAACAGCTGACAGTCAGCAGAAAAACACGACCTTGGGGTAGAGCGAGCTCAGGTTTCATAGAAGTGGAGAAGAGAAGCTCTCACGGGCTCACTTTTCAGCAGCAGCGCATCACTGTTAGAATAATTTCAGTTCAAATTTTGCCTGTTACAGATAGTGATTCATCCCGAATGCTGAGAAATAAATTTATACAGAAAACAACTGGAAAGAGGAAATCGTTAGAATACCGGTTCATTCTGGGGAAACTGCGTTTTCCCCCAGGGGCCACACTACCACATGTGCAGCCAGGGATATCCCGTTTGGCAAAGCATGCAGGTCATCTTGGGTCAATGAGGTTTAGCAGTCACTGCCTTAATGTACCTGAATCACACCCATACAGGAGTCCAAGAAAATAGTTCCTTTGGGCTCTTTGGAGATCTTCTCATCCTTGTAGAAGTTTAAGTTATAAGAACCATCTCCAAGTTGAGTCAGGTGGAAATATCTCCTCTTGAATGACTGAAAAAGAAGAAAGACAGGAAATAAGAATTATTTGTATTTGCAAAAAGATAACTAAAACAGGTTAAACTGAACAGCGAGTGGTCATATGAAGGGGAAAAAACATGGAATAGTAAAATGAGGAGAACTTTCCAAAATGTGAAATAAACAACAAAGATGGCGTCATGTGCTCATTTGGTTCAAAAACATTTTGGGTGCCATGATATAAAACAAAGAAAAGAAACAGACCCCAACATTTGAAAAACTGGAACTAGTAAATGTTAAAAAATTTGCACAAAATCGATTACTTGGGTTGAAAAAAATAAAAATAAATCATACAGTCAATTAATGTGGTCTTTATTGCCACCTTACCCTCATGGTGACACTGATAGCACTGTTCATGTTTCCTTTATACAGCCAGCCCTGTTTAGTGATTCCACCTTTCTGGGAGCCTAAGGAGGCTGTGTCCTGCAGGAGACAAGGACACAAGATCAGACAATTACATAACACCAGAAGGATAATGCATACATCTTAACCAGCCATATAGATTTAAAGTCTAGTCGTCTTCATAGCATATGCACAAATGTGCCAATTCAGGAATTAAATCATTTCACTTTTCTTTTTGTGTGTGGGGGAAAAAAAAGCCACAAAAAAAAAACAGAGACAAAAAGCGCCAAAAACACACACACACACACACATCATGTATACATTTCAAAACAATGTCTGATTTTATCTAAAGAAAAGTTTGTGCGACTTTATTTGGACATTTTTGCGGTGAAGCGGCATACAATAATATGTCACCAATTGCCCCACCCTGCCAAAGCTCCGTCTTGCTGTGCAGAAAGTCTTTGATCTTGTGGTCTGAGATGACACAGATCCCGGCACTATGTAGGACTTTCTCAGTCCAAACAACCAAGGCAGAAGAACATAAAACAAACTATGACTGTTAAACTAAATAAATATATCTCAGCTTTCATAGCAGATCTGTGACACATGGGCCCAGTCATCTCAAACCTTCACGGAGGTTTGTATGAGATCACGCCTTTCACACAAACACCGCTCTCGTGATCTGTAAAAATAAACTAATTAGGGGAATAATGATGAAAGAGGAGATACGGCGGTCAAACTCTATAGTTTGGTCCAGGTTTATATCAGCCTTACATATCATTTGCAGATACACTTTCCAAATTTGAAAGAGTACAATGAGAAGAGCAAATGGGCTTTCAAGATGTTATCATTCGAGTCCGGCTTCTTCTCTCAGCCCAATAAAGCAAAAAGGATTTGCTTTATTGGGCGTTGGCAGGAATTATAATATTTTCAGTGTGGAAGTTTGTGAAGTGAGCTGAAAAGCACCTGGAAAGGTTCAGAGTCCCATTTCCACTAGTCAGTGTCTAGACAACATTTGCAGGTCTGCAGAGAAGCAGAAAAGTCTCTGAGTTTAGGATCTCAGAACTCTCTTTGCCCGAGAAAACTTTGTCAAGGACATGATTTAAAAAAAAAAAAAACAACTCAAAAGGCCACACTAAAAATCTACAGTCAGACAAAGTGCAGATAAACCACATTACACAGCTGATATTGAATGCGGTCTCAATGTACGGTTAGAACAGGCACGAAGATTTCTTTCGGGAAATTTACAGGAAGGCTTTATATCCTTTTCTCTCATCTACACGAGGAAATTCCCCATTTAAAAATATTCTGCAGTGTGGGTCGTGAAGGATGAGCCTTTCTATTGTGTTGAAGTCTTTCCAATCCTCCTTTCCCAGATTTTACTCTCTGGGGACTTGCACTTCTTTCAATCAAAGCTCCTTTTATTTAAAAGGGAAAATACATTGTGCAGCGCTGAGTTCTAGAAATCTTTCTAAAGATCATGTATTATATTTCAGCTCCTATACTCTCTTGCCTATAGGAGGCACAGTTTGACATATTGTGCAACAAGGGCAGGTCAGGATCTTCATCATACATCCTATGAAGCGGTGTGACCTTAACAATTGTATCTGTAACAGCTCCGCATTATCTTTAAGGCTTTGAAGACTCCCAACAAATCTGAGTGTCTGTCAGGTGACTTATGAGCCTCCTTGTTGTGAATTCCTCCCAGTCATTCCAAAGACAACAAGCACTTGTTTAATCTGTACAAGACTGCACACCCACTCTGTCATACATGAATTAGCAGAGGATAAAAAGGTCCAAATGTTGCACTGGAGCCCTTAAATTTCAATGTGAAACAAAATACATGGTGCACGTGCAACGCTGTAATTACTGTTAACTCACCTATTAGACACAAAAATGCCTTTTATCGCCGTACAATAAAAACATGAAAGGCGTAAGTGGGGATAAGTGAAATTTAACAGTGCACAACATTTTTGAGGGTGAGGTTCGTGTCATCAAGAGGAATCAAGAAACTCAACTGTGCGAAAAACTAAAAACTAACATGAGCTCTTATTTACAGGAACAGTTCACACCCAAATTAAACGTTGGGATTCCTCCGCCTCTCTCTGGCACGCAGTGCCATTTATCCATCTAGTTTTTTTCCCCTGTCAGTTGCCAAGTTTCACAAGGAATTGAAGAACTATGTTAAATATAATAGAACTAAATGACAACCAAACTCAGCTTTTTCAAAATCATGATCCAGTAAATCAAAAAGTCCACAAACTTTGTTAAAAGTTCCGGAGCTATTTTATCTCTTTTTATTGCAACCTTGTTACTGTGCAGGAGGAAACCTGAATCTATCAACAGACTTTCACTAGTGGCATTACAAACATTAATGGAGCTCTGTTCTGCACATTGACACACTGGATGTAATTTGGTATCAAACACACATTTTATTTTTTAATTTTAATTTTTTAAAGGTACCTTGCTAGTACTGGGTTCGATCCTCTGTTGCCTTAATTCTTCATGGGATAGATTCAATAATGTTCCCTGAGAACTAGTCCATGTTTACATGATAGCATCACATAGTTACTGGATGCACATCCATGATGCTTTGTTGGATTGTGATCGTTTGACTGCGGAGGCCGTTTGAATACAGTCAACTCGTTGTCATCTTCAAGAAACTAGTTTGAGAAGATTTGAGCTTTGTGTCATGCTGGAAGCGGCCATCAGAATATGGATACTACGTGTTATATGTGGCAAAATGGATCCATGCTTTCATGTTTCAAATTCTGATCCCACCTTCCAAACGTTGCAGCAGAAACTGAGACCACTCTCCTGTGACCCACAGAATTTCTGCACACTGAATATTTTCTTTTTTCTGACCATTCTCTTAAAAATCCCAGCATATCAGCATTTTCTGAAATATTCAGACCCGCCCGTCTAGTACCAAAAACTATGCCACCTTCAAACTCACTTAAGTCACCTTTCTGCTCTTATTCCAAAGCTTGGATTAAACTTCAATAAGTAACTTGGAGCATCTTTACATTCCTAAATGGTCATGTGATGTCATACGATTGGCTGAACAGATATCTGCATTAATGAGCAATTGAACAGGTGTATCTAATAAAGTGGCTAAAACTCCTCATAACAATGTTTGTGCATTATTTATGAATAAAAGAAAAAACATCCATTCATAGACGTTTCTAAGTTTTAAGTGCTGTTTTGGTCTTTTGATGGTTAAATAAGCACAATCAGGGAGAGGTCAAATACACACATTCGATTTTTTCACTTTGAAAGTGTCCCTAAGTTACAGTACGTGAAACTTTAGGCACCCTAGAAACTAAAAATAAGCAATGGGGGTTTCTTCACACCGTCCATATCTTCTGACAAAGAACTCACCTCATCTTTGTCGACATCTTCATCCACTTCAAATACATGGACAGCCAATTTATCAGGCCTGGACACTTTACTGGAAAAACCCAAATACAGTGTAAGTATAATAGCTCAAGGGGAGATATGTCAAGTGAATCTATTCATCACAACAACAAAAGCCTGCAGGTTTTTCATACACACACAGAGCACTATAGACAACTTACGACGGCTCTTTCATGGCTTTGCTAATCTATCCAGCATGTGTGACTGAAGCGGTTTGATGAGATCATTCTAATTTTTTTCTTCCCTATTTTTTATAATAAGTCATTTTACATTTTGAGGCTTTCTCAAGAGGAGCACAAACGACTTTTCGGCTCCTCGTGGAAACGCACACACAGCTTGCTGGAAAATGAGCAGGTGCCAAAAGGTGAGAATCACCATCTAAAAATACTGTTAATTTTTTAAACTGGCGACCGATGTCACGATGCATTGTTTCAACTTCCCCAGATTCAGTAAAGTGACAGAACATTTGGCAGCAGTTGTACCAACAAGGTCACTGTCAGCTCATTTTCTAACACGCTGGTTATAAAATAAGGATTCTTTACGGGAGAAGCTGGAGGTGATGACACAATCTCTAAACAATGAGGGTGGTTTCCACACTGGTTGCGTTCAGAAATTGCTCAATGCACTAGGAAAAGGAAACAGTCTTTTAAATGTGTGCAACAGTTATTTGTATGCTGTGTTTCCTTCTAATTGAGTCACGCAAGTTGTCAGACACAGAAAACTGAATAGGCGACAGCTTGCGTGTGTGATCGGGCTAAAACAAACAAAACTGTGTGACTGCAGGATTTAGCTTTAAACCAGCTGTATAGCATAGCAGTTCTTCTTAACCCCTCATAACAATGTGACGGCACCTCTATAACCACACTGTAGTGCTGAGTCGAGGATTTTTTAACTATAGACTTACTTTGGAAGCTGTCGGAAGTCCCCTGAATAGTCCTCATACTTGTAGTTGACCACATGCCAGTCTGACTTGTAGGTCTTAATGCACTGAGGAGACAACAGAAATTAATTACAGACCACTGTAGCACTGCATTGACACAGTGAGGTAGCAATTCAGGGCTATGTGAAGGCTTGAACTGGGTGTCATTCAGTCCCCTCTAAATGTGTTTCCATTTTCTCATCTCAACATGCTACATGAAGCTAATATACCACTAGGATCATCACTTTGATAAAGCTGAAGAAACTGTCGAACCATCTGATGAGAATTTGAGGCTTAGGATGTGAGTCCGTTTAGTCCGAATTGCTGGTGAGATGGTTAACAGATTTAGAAAGCCCTGCTCTTACTTAGTTCAGTGCTGCACGATTTCAGTGCTGCACGATTTCAGTAGCTTAGTGACAAATAGATGCTTCACAAAGATGTTTGACAGTGTCTTCTTTTCAAAAATTCTTTCATAAGTTCCAGTAGACAATTCACTAGCATACACATTAGGACAATATTTAATATTTTCAACCATTAAAGCTTCTCCTTGAGATAAAAAAGGAGGAGTGTATGCACGGTGACTCTGCCACAATCCAACGTCCACCAACACAAATTGGGAGTGTTTCGCTGTCCTCCTTTCCTTGGATAGAAAACATCTGTTCATTGTTAGAGTCAGTCACAAGTGCAGCTCCCTGGTATCTGTTCTACAGAAACTCACGCCATTTACAAGAACTGCTCCTGCAGGGAGATGAAATGCAACCTGATCAGGAGGCGAATCGGAAACAGAGAGGCTCTCACTGGGCTAATCTCCACAGCTGTCCTGGTGATGTCACACAGCGCTTAACCAGGTGTCAGTATCTTGACTTCAGACAAGGCGCTCTAAATGCTGACCTTTGACCCGGAGGGAGAACTGTCGGTTTTCAGCTGGTGTGTGGCTTAAAAATCTCGGCTAGAGCTGGATGATTATGATTCATCGTTTTAATCAGCAGCAACTGTGAGTTACTGATAAGTATATTTTTAATTAATCCTGCACTACATCAATAAAATGTCACATCTGGTGAACTTCCTGTGATTTTATTTGCTTTTTGCCCTTTTGGACTTTCAAGATGCCACAGCTGACCAAAACCAGGCTGAACCACTCAACAGCAAGACATGATCAAGGCTCAGCACTGACAGTAATAACTAATGACAGGGAACAAACAGAAGCTTGATAAATTATCAAATTAGTCGAACTTAATTTCCGTGTATTGTACCATGAATAGATTTTACTGAGAAAAAAAGGGCACAAATAGTCCCGATGCTTCCAATGATGATCTATAACGAGGCTCCTTGATGACTTCCTGATGCGCTATGACTTGCAACAATCATAACTGCTAATATTAGGTAATATAATTGGTAATGAGCCAAATTAGCATTACTGTAGCATAGCTCTGTGGTTTATGACTGATATAATTGACCAAGTTCTTACTAGCCTGAAGCGCTGACGCCGTTTTCAAACGTCTATCATGAAAAAGATACATATACAATCATATTAAGTGTACTTACTTACTTTGTGCACAATAGAAACATTTGTTTTGCAAATGAACTTTGGTGTGCTTTACATGTCTTTTGGACCATTACTGTCAACAGGTATGAAAGCAATCTCTCTCAATATAATATACTAGCATATATCCATGGTACAGTACTGTTTTTACTCTGTTTGTTAATGGTTGCAAAGCTTCATAATCTGTTATCATAATATGTGAGACATAATTCAAGTTTTGTGGATATAAACGGGTCATTTTAGTCTTTTTTCAGGTGGTTGCTAGGTAACATAATGATGTCATCATGTCTGATATAAATAAGAGCCTTCAGGGGCCTGAGATGTCCTTGTGTGCCAATTTTGGTTGCTCAACTTTTGATTGTGTAAGAGTTTGGATGGAAACAGAAAGAGATTTCATGCATTATCATGTAAGATGATTTAATTGGCTCTACTTGGTCTTAGAGTCTATTCCACTATTAAATGTTGTCAGTGGTTCAGTTTTTTGGGATTATTACCCCCAATTATTTCCAATATTTGGATTCAATTATTTCACTGTGTCTTCCTGCAGGCTCTCTGTGAGTGAAAGTCCTTCAAAAAATATCTTAAAAATCAGCCCACCTCTTGGACGAACAGACTCTGGGCCTCCCTCTCTGCATTTTCAGGCACTGTGGGGTACAGGGTTCTCCCTTGCCTCCTCAAAGTTGAAATCTGCGAAAACAAAGCAAATGTTGAAATCGTCAGAAGAAATGTAACTGTGGGATTACAGCAGACCACAAAGGATGACCAAAACTGAAACTGAAAAAAAAGTGTGCTTTCACTTGAAATGGTCTTGTGAAATGACCACAGGTTATCTGGGGTTCAAAGCGTGCAAGTAAGTCAGAGACACAGTGGGATGCCTGCCCACGTCATTTGACTTTTAGGCCTACTGATGGATGTGTTTAAGCCTTTCGCTAATGACTAACAGGTTGACTCTGCAGACAGGCAACGCAGTAGCAAAAATAATCAAGACCCTGTAGTGTAATTAAAGTAAAAAGCCTTTTAATTTTATTTAAGCAAGACCAACACAGCCGCTTTTATCGATCACTAAGGATGCAAATTCTAGTGCTCGACAAACAGCATGCCAAAACACTCAAAACGACAGCGCCAACAGGTTGATTAATGTGACTTTCGTGTCACTAGATCCTTGGCAGAGATGTAAAAATTATTTTAATAACCTGTGGAGATGTAATAAAGTAGTCAATCGACTATTGTGCGTAACAACTATGTAACTTTACATTAATTCACACTGATTAGAAAAAGCAATCTTTTTGTTTTTGCTCTTGCGAAGCATCGGTGGAGTTAATCCACAAAAGCTCACTCTGAGCCAGGAAAAAAACCTGCTTTAGAGCAAGCAGTGTTGGATATGACTGAGGTTTCCAAAAATGAGTTTCCCAGTTGTTATAAGAATCTGAAGCTGGAGTCCTGGGTATACAGTATTCACATTGGTTTACTGTATGATTTCTGTTCATCTGGACGTAGCGTCGTCCACTACGTCCAGATGAACAGAATCAACTTCTGGAGATTTACTTTCCTGGATGATTGAGAATGCGTCAAGATACTGTATGCGTTCTTTTTAGTAGCTTTATGGCCTTCAAAGAATATGCACCTCAAAGATCTGAAATCAGATTCATCTGATTTCATTAAAATGAAGCTACACAATGTGATAATAAGTCAAATGTGGTGTTTCGCAGTTACGGGATAAAAGAAGTTGTTTCACAAAAGCTTGTTTTTCTAGATATCTGGAATGACCCCAAGACAAATACTAAAACTGCTGTCTTTGCCTCCCCTGTTGCCCTCTATAAACTTGCATGTGGTGTTAGATCCAGTCCTTACTGTGTTAATGTCAATAAATTCCCCAGCTCTTAATTGTGAACCTTAAGTCTCCCTTTTCCTGTCTGCTACACATGTTTCCTGCAGGGGAGATAATGATCTTTGCACTGAAAGCAGCAGAAATAAACAGGGATGGACGCCAGAGGCAACCAGGAAGTGGGCAAAAAGAAGCATTTAATTGGACTACAAGTTGCCACAGAGAATTATCAGATCCTCTGGTTTAAAATTCCCCAAATTGTTATGGGAGATGGACAAGTTCAATAAGACCCCATCAATATTTTATCTAAACTATCAATCTTCTTTATCCAAGCTGAGCTGGAGACAAGAACTTGACCACTTCCCAACAGCTCCGACAGACTGAAAAACAAGCAAAGCAGTGCTTTGAGCTTGTGCAAATATGTGCTTGCCTTCATGTACGCCAGGTAAAATATTTACTTAGCAAGCTGATGAACTGTACTTAACTAACACTCACTAGTAGTAAATACTAAATTATGCCAATGCTGACAGTTATGTCATTAGTTATGCAAATATTTGGTATAGACTGCATATAATGATTGATGGACAGCAAGTCTGAAAAGTGACACCAGTCCAGTAAAGCCTTAAACCTGAATCTTTTCTAATGGCCAGTGGTAGCCAAACCTCCTTGTTGCTCAGTTTACTTGGATTTTATACCGGCCCATTGGAAAGAAGACCCTACCTCTCACTGGACTTTCATTCTGTTTAAAGTCCCCTTCAATACAACATGATGTTCATTAGATACATTTAGGAACAAATGCAACCTGTAGCTAAATTCCTCCACAGAAATGAGGAATTTGGCTGCAAATTCCTCCACTCAGGATACTGTTCATTCTGTGGAATGGTTGACAGAGAATATCATATCGAACACTGGTGTTACCATAACCTTAGGTACACGGCAAAGTAAAGAAACAAGAACAATGCTCTGATCTGCAGATTTCACAGTGAAGGGGGGCCTTAGACAAAGTGCATATATCAAATTGAGGAGAAAGGAAGACTCCTATTCTGCTAATCTTGGACAAATTTCTCCAGGAACCTCACACAGAGAGACCAACCCAACCCTCCCTCCACTTTGCCAGCAGTATCTTGATCAAAAGCAGATGGAGCTGATATAAACATCGCCTACCAGAAGAACAGCTCATGACTTTTGATGAGCCAGAGGGAATAAGATAAGGTAGAGACTTGATAGAGGTTTCCAATACCGGGAAACAGACAAAAACTGGATTTATACAAAAATAACTCAGAGATAGAGGAGGTCTTTCTGCCTCGACTCATGACCTGTAGAAGTGTCTTTACGCAGACTGAGATTTCTACATAACACTCACTGGTCATACACTGACACAACTCCCCCAAAACCCTGAAAGCTGATTACAACCTTGCCTGAACAAGAGTCTGAACAGGCAGAAACAGATGTTAAGATCAGTCACTTTTTTTACCCCCCCTCAGTCAGAATCACCTGTCAGCCCCTGACAACGTACTGTTTGTGTGTGAAGCTGGCGTGTTATGCTCATAGCAGCAGGCTAAACGTGGATATGCATGAGAAGTCAGAGTCAAGGCTGTCCTGCCGTCACCAAGCACCCAGCTGCCAGGCCTTACAAACCGTAACAACCGCTTCTCTATCCAGAGTCAATTCCAAAGTTAGAAACACCAAGCAGACCTGGTGCTTTCATTTATATTCTAATCATTAAAACTGTGGCTATACACACCAGTGACAAGGAATTATTTAAAGGTTATTTTCCCCAGATAGACCCAAGTCCCCATTAACATCCAAACAGCAACTTTGGCAGGTTTGTGGGAAAACTGATCTCACATGCGAAGATCAACCCATGTAACTTAAATCAAGTTCTGTTTGAGCATTTGAAAAAACTGATTATTTCTGAAAGTGTTCATATATGGTTGCAATGATTCTCCAAATCCACAGGTTGGGTCATAACTAAATCTTTAGCCAATGACTTTTAACTATTTTAATAGTGATTAGTAAGAAGTTTATGACAGCATGATGACGTAACCATGACTGGATCATCACCTAAAAATAAAAATGTGTTATTCTGATGTATTTCCAGTTCACTCTTCATTTAAGCAATCATGTTAAGCAGGGCATTCATTACATCACACAAAACACTATGAAGCCATCACTAAAATACCATTAATCATCCTGTATTTGCAATCTTGCTTAAAAAAAAGAAATACATCAAAACAAAACATGCTATTCATAAAGACTCAAGTTAAAATGTATTTCACCACAAAGCTCAGTAAAGAAACCTTTAAGATCCCTGCAGTTGGCAATTACACATCATTTACAGAGAATGCATCCTTGCTTTGACAAAAAATACATTAAAAATAAAAATAATTCTGAGCATGTATTGGTGTTAAAAAGCCGTACTCATTATGCTAATGACTTGAAATGTCACAGTCATTTGGGGCATTTTGCACCAACATCTGAAGGAAGAAAGAGCCATTAAAGGCTGAAGGGATTTATAGATGCACTAAAAACTGACTATGGGAGGCTTATGTTTCACAGTGAAGGTGGCAAAGAGCTGGGCATCAAACATTTTGCCCTCAAATTTTGTGATTTCGCCCATGTCTTATGTAAGGACTCATGATTCGATTAAGATTTGGTGGAGCAGAGAAAATCTCCATCCAACTGTCAGGAAACTCCTAAGTGACCAGGAGTTCAGCACTCACACTTGGTACACAGTATACCTACTACATCTCTGCCCATTAGCTTTTATTTATTATGGATATTATGAATTAACATGTTGCCTAGCAACCATCTACTAGACGTTTACAGACTGAGTGTCATGAGCCGGTCCGTTTCATGCAACACGTGGACAGCAATGCAGGCGAATAGTCACGCTCACATTCACAGCCAAATGCTAACACATTTCTTCCACTAATATGTCACTAGCTTGGAAAGATTTCACTGTGATTTGAAGCACAAAGTTCACCAAAGTAAACAGTGGTTGAATGGACACTGGAATGTCTGGACAACAAACCCTGTCGAATTAACAACACTTAACCCAACTGAACGTGGATATTAAAAGGAATCCAAACAAAGAAAAGTGGACAAATCTAAAACTCTACAGTGTTCAGAGCCAGCCACAAATCAGCAGCCTCGGTATCAGCAAAGGACAAAAGCAGTTACAAGGAAAAGTACGGAGACAAGTGAAAAAGAAAAAAAGGGATGATGTCCTCTTATCTGCTAAACAAACAAACAAACAAACAAAAAAGCAAGGTACCGGCCAATTAAACTGCAATCCTAGTATCTCGAGCTAAAATGGGCCATTTTTACCATTTATGCACTAATAACAACTTAGAAAATGTTGTATAATTTTCATTACATTACTACCTAATTCATATCCACATTCAATTCAATTTAAACAGCACCAAATCACAGCAACAGTTACCTCAAGGCGCTTTATATCGTAAGGTAGACCCAACAGTAATGCATACATAGAAAAACCCAACAATCGTATGACCCCCTATGAGCAAGCACTTTGGCGACAGTGGGAAGGAAGAACTCTCTTTTAACAGGAAGAAACCTCCGGCCGAACCAGGCTCAGGGAGGGGCGGCCCTCTGCCCCCTTTTCCCAGTCAGTCACAAGACAACCTGAGACTGAGATACAACAACAACAACAAACTTTATTTATATAGCACATTTAAAAACCAGTGGTGTACCAAAGTGCTTAACATGCTAGAGGGTAAGCTGAAGTAACAGAAAAGGATGAGGGTTATGGCAAGGTACCAAAAAGTGCTAACAGGTTGAATGGCATTAAAACACACGAAGGCAAAAGAATTGCATATAAAAGCATAAAAGAAGGATAAGTGTAGAGGATAAAACAGTCAAAAAATAAATAAATAAATAAAACTGAAATTGAACAAAACTGAGTTTATATCACTGATGTGTCCCTGCACAACAGTCCCAGTTTATTGTGTGGCCCGTTATCTGGCAACCACCTAACAACAGACTAAAATGACATTTACAGTGAAGAAGACCCACAAAAATGCCCCAGTTTTTATACGCTTAAAGGGATTGGACAATGGATGGTATAAATCTTATATTTATTCATATAAACAAGAACTACCATATTTTTCTTTACTTTTCTCAGTGTGATTAACTATATCAGTTTGCCAACAGCATGAACAGACCCAGTAATACTGTAGCATAGGTGTGTACTGGTATCAGAAACACATGAAATGTTTCTGATACCAGCATGTATCAGAAACATGTATCAGCACGTTTGTCTTTTATTCTCACTGCATCAATTCGGTGGTATAGTGTTGATAATAAAGGACCAACTCCACTAGCATAAAATGAGAGCCAATTCCTGATGTAATGCCAAAACATTCCAAAATTTTCCAGGTGAAACTTGTACTTTGCAGTTCCCGTTACAGGAGAGGATGTTGACACAAATAGATTTCTGACTGTAACTCTTTGGATCAGAGCAATCTGAATGACCCGTACATCCTGAGGAATACACATACCATTTACAACTCCAAAAAATAATAACTGTATTCTTCAACCAATGTGGGAATTCAGACAAAAGATGTTAAAGTCATTAGACAAACCCAAAAAAAGACTTCCCTTACTGGAGTGGTGTTATATTAAAGGCCCAGACTCTATAAAGCTTTGACAGCAATGTGAGACAAAGTGGTAGGGTTAGATCTGAGGATATACTAACATCCTTCAAAGAAGTCTCATTTCCTGAAGTACCAGCTCTGGGCCAGATCTCCATTTTAGATTTTCCAGCCGCAGCGTGGAAAGTGTGAGGGACGCACATCCTGCACGGTGTGGCTGGAGATAACACTTACTCTGTCACAACATGGGACACAGAATGAGCCAATTAAACAGATGGCCCCTGACCCATCTCTTGCTGCAGCAGAGGAGGATATAAACAAAAGGAAAGCCTTTGTCAGTGGCTACACCCATCATCACAATGGCCGCGCCTGGGCCAAAGGAAAAACCACTTCAAACAAACACAAAAAAGAAAACACGCAAGTGGACGAGTAAATATTAATATTGTATAGATACCAGTAAATGTAACGAGCTCGTGTGTTTAGCAGCAATACACAGGAGGACAGTTTAACTCCTGTCTGCCTGACTTTGCACCAGAAGTGTATAGCAACAACGGAAACCAGAGCACTAAAGATGCACACCACCATTTGCTGTGGAACATTTTTCCATAGCTTCATAGCTGCTTCCCAGCAATTCAACCCCAGAGCCACATTTACTACAGCAAGACTCACCATCTATACTTCTGCAAACATAGATGGCGAGTCTGCTGAAAAATGTGCATGAAAAGTTTAGACACTCACCTCAAAGTCCTCAAGGGGGAACTGCAGCATGTCTCTGAGGACATCGCTAAGGATCTGCGTCTTCCTCTGCACCAGCACATTTTCATAATCGAGCGGCTCGATCACCTTTGGTTTTACCTACAAAACACATAAACACACAGTTGGGGATTAAACTACAAAACTAAAGCAAGTAACATGAAGGCACAGAAGAAGCTATCTGTGACGTTATTGGATGGATTCAGAAGAGAGATCAAGGAAACGAGTAACAATATGCAAACAATCAGGCATAATAAGATTACTGTTGGCATGCCAACCCCTCAGCATTGGAGAGTAAAAACCCATTAGCTCCTTTCAGTTTTCAGACCTTCAATACTTTCTCATCAACTAAATGAAACTTGGCGACAGGCATAAATTGGTTTCAACGGACATATCAATTTATTATTGCGTTTGTAGAGATGTAGAGATCAGATATAGGAGCAAACTTCTGAATAAAAACTGCCCATTTTTAGCACAGAATATTTAAAAAAAAAAAGATGTGCATTCGGTGCGAGCAAAGAAAAGACTTTCAAACAAAGGCAGTTTGGTGTGTGGTTAACCTATGTGATGATGCTTACACTTACATAGTGGGGGATCTTGATGAATAAGCAACAAAATAAAAAACAAAGCTGGTAAACCATAACTAACAGGAATGCACTTTAAATAAGCATGTGCAGGAGAAGAGATCACAGTCAACAGACTTGGATTTATCCAGCCGTGTGACAGGGCACAATAGGACATGTTTTCTGTTAGATGCACAGTGACAAGTCAATCAGGGCTCCATCTGCCCAGAGAAAGTGCATCTGCTTCACGGATAAGAAGGGTCTCAACGAGCTCAACTCTTTACGATGGCACACATCATACTACACTCCATCTGGACAACATACAGGACATTGTAATTTTTGTCTAGGACATAAAGCAATGAACGCAAGCTGTCAATGCTTTTATCTGTTGGGATGGGAGGATAAATCCAACAACGAGCAAAGTGAAAAACAAGCAGTGACAGATCAGCAGACTTCAGGGCTGAGCGACAGCACTGCTCACTCATTCCTCCCACATCTGGGACTGATAATGTTAGCATGATCTCAGATGGGGGAGTCATGCATGTAGACCTGCCTGAATCTATGCTGCTATGTAGTAACCTTTGTTAATAACAGAGCAGAGCGAGGACAGAGGGGGCAGGACCTTGTATCAGTTTCAAGGACAGGGAGGGAATAGGAGAGCAGAGATGGTGCCACCATGTCTGTCAGCTGAAGCAGGTTGTGACATACCAGACAACTTCTTCTCCACATTTTATTTAAACACAAATATACAATTATCTGCAGTTGAACTTTAATAAACTCCCCTTAGAACAGAAAAAAATTGATGGATGGAGAGATTTCTAGATGTAAGCCAGGAAAGAATTTATGGAAAGATAAGATAAATACGTGTATGTCTTACTTAATCCGACGCCTAAAATCTCCATATCTCCACAAACAATCTGAGAGCCTCTAGAAGATGAAGTCTTAAGAATGTCAGGCAAACACACCTATACTATCATTATTAAGCAATGACCTGGGGGAAAAAAACCCAAAACACAATGAATCAGGTTTGACTAAACCAAACACCTGCAATGGATACTTTGGAACAGAGGGGCCATTCTACTTTATAGGCAACAAATGGCCTGATCTGATCTTACATGAGTAAAATCAATATACAATAAGCTATTTAATAGCAAAACAAACTAAAATTTCCCCTTTTTTTAAGTGAAAATGGAACATGAGCACATTCTGACAGTGTTTATATATGATGAGCAATCTTAGAAAACAAATGATGAGCAGGCAAGAGACGTAAATCCAGTTTTAACAGTGTGATCATGGTAAAAAAGAAAAAAAGAAGTATAACCTCTTTCAAGTCTGAGGTTTTGCCACGTCACCATGTTAGTCTTTGTTTTTGGTTTTTGCTAAATACAGCCAAACCTTGTGACAAACTAAAGATACCCTCAGTGCTTCAACATGAAATAACAAGGTCAGTAGCAGCCAGGTGCTGCTGCTCAAATGCACTCCATTGTCAGCAAGTGAGAGCACCTCTATAAAAGCAGAAGTTTGGGCAGTTTGCTGATTTGAAGCATTTCGATGTGTTAACACAAGGAAAAAAATCAAGGTGTTCCAGTCAAAGTCCAGACCTCAAGCCAAATAAAATGCTGGCTGTACCTTAAGCAAGCTGTGCGAAAACAAATACCTGTAGACCACAATGTATTGAAGCAATGCTGTGGAGAAATATTTTTCAATTTCCATGTGCTACTCCTATCACAGTGATGTCATCAACACACCAGGACTGTTTGTCAGGGAAGTTCTGCCATAAGTTTGAGACTTTTGGAATGGAGGGTTTAAGCTAGTACAGAAAAAGTGAACAAGTGAGCAATCTGAGGCTGAAAGATGCCAAAAACAAACCAAATATATACTAGAAATAACCTAATGAAGCCTCTGCTGTATGGTCAAAACCAAGCTAGTAAAGATGTGGTAGTAACTACATTTAAATAAAGTATGTGCTGAAAGATTTGACCCCGTTTTAGTGATGGTGCCCCTTTTCTCACCAGTAATGGATATCTGAACCCACTCAAGTGCTGCTGATTCCCTCCAAACTCCTCTGGGCGCCTCCACATTGCTTTGTCAGTGACCCAAAGTGGTCAACCACACAGTGCACTCAGCATTGAGCGCAAAAGCTCTGTCATTCTCTCAACCCACAGTGCTGACCAGAGTCGATACATAGCCCCAAATTTACACTTATTGTCAAATTAGTCCTTTAAGAAGGTATTTGAAATCACCTGTTGAACAAATGCCTTCAAGACTAACGGTAACGTTTCACTGTCAATCAGAAAATACTGAAGCTCCAGTTACATTTCTTGGTTGTCTACACACCCAAGCAGAAACGTGCAGACTGTATATTCAACAGCTGTAAACTCAAGTCAGCAAACAGGCGAGCCAACCCTGTAAGAACAGAAAGCAGACGCCCATGAAGCCATCCCTTCCACTCCCTCTCTACAGCGATCGGGCAGCTGTTTATCTGCATCTCCCACTCCTCCACATCACTGCACCCTCACGCAGCCTGAAACAATGGTGCTGCGTAGTGCCTCTCAATCTTGTCACTGACTGTTTGGTTGACTTTCCAGAGGGCCTGACCACTGGACACCTTCGTTAAAGGGCAGGAAATGATCATTGTCGCGGTCACTGACTTTTGCACCAAATAAAACATTTTACGAGCCAAAGCAATCTTTGAGAATAAAGTCGAGGGACCTGCAATGTATTCGCCCAGGTAGTAAAGTGCTAATAAAGTTCAACCTTCCCCCGTGCTGGTGCTAACACTGCAAATTTGAAATGTGAGCTGGCAGCACTGTTTCTATGAAAGGAGGCGAGAGAGTGAACCAGCACAAACGCTCACATGACACCTGCTTTTGGCACTTTATGGCTGAGGTTAACCTTTACACGACTTACTTTCGCGAGGATCAGAGCAAATTTGAGACGTCAGTACTGATTTTCTTTTTTTTTTTTTTTTTAAATGTAAACCAAAAAGTCTCACATCTCTATGTGAATTACTTGAATGACTTACCACCACCTGTGGCACTGGATCTACCTCAGGCTCAGCTGCAACCAACCTCTTGTACTGCTGTGGACTCTCAATGACCAGCTCCTTTTTTGGAGTTTTACTAGCCCTTCCTTGCATTGTCAACACTTGTGGTAAGATATTTCCAAGACAGATCCCAAAGAGAAGTTGCAAGCCAGCATATCAGGTAGAGAAAAATCTTTGCACTGGAAAAAGTTTGTATATCTCCCTTTTCAGTCCCTAGCTCACTCCAAGCTACGGCTGCTCTGACTGAAAGCAGTGGACTCACACCCAGGCTGAGGAGATGGCCCCTCCTACACTCAGCTGTGCAGCCTGGGGGAGTTAAACACCCTCTCACCCACACACACACATACAATGAAGCTATATGACCCCACACTATCCACCTGCACAGCAACAAAGGGTTAAGAAAAGAAAAGATACACATTCCTCAAGAATTACAGTGTGGTCAGGCACAATCCACGCCTTATGTGGGACAGCTGAAATAAGAGCTGGGTTCAAATTCATCAAAAGCCCAGAGTGAGTGACACAACAATGAGGCACTTTAGTGGCACATTAATAATAAGCCTGATCAAGTTTTCTTTTCAAAGGTTAATGATGAGTTTCCAGGCTGAACCCAAACCCTAAAGATTGTAGCAGGACTCCAGAAGCAACATTTACAAATCTTTGCCACCTTTTTGAAGACGTAAGACTGAGCAGGACATGAATCAGCTGTATCAGCCAATATGACAGAGTTATTAGTCACTTAAATGTTCTTTTTTTTTTTTTTTTGCCCTCCTGCTTCCAGTACACGACTACAGCCGAGACAGTAGCTGTAATCACAGATGACAGATTAGGTCCAGCTTCTGTCTCCCTGCTTGTTGATGCAACTGCTTAAGGGGGATTCCAGCATGAAGCAGCCCCTCTCAACCCACCCAGGAGTGGGCTCCACCTACAGATTCCTCTGGTGGGCCACCGCAGGAGTGGATGTTATGGTTTCACGCCTGCGCCTCAGTTTAAAGAGAAAGAGAGAGAGCAGCTGCTTCCTTCAAAGGGTTACATGGGACACACTTGTGTAGGTAATTCGATCTAAATCAATAACAGGATATTAAACAGGCAAGTTTATTGCTATAACTTATCCTTATGAAATTAAAGCTGATTGCACCATGCCCATTTAAGGCATAGTGCAATCAGCTTTCCACAGGTAGCTGAAATGATGGCTGGTGAAAATGGGTGAAGAGGTGTAAATATTTTTTTCATATTAACACAAACTGAGAGAATTTATTAAGAACAAATAAATAAAAATCAATCAATTAAATATTTTAAGCAAAAATAGTGGTATAAGCCTAAACACTGCTGAAATGCCATTTTTCTATTGCCTAAAAAAGGCCTTATTTATTTACAGTGAATATCTTAAAGTTCTGAACTTTAGGAAGACAAAAGGCATGGAGATGTTATGGGGATTTCCTTCAGGGCTTTCTAACTACACTTGGGCAATTCTTGCTTGTCACGTGTCCGAGAATAGTATGGTGCAGTATAAGTATATAACTGCTGGGTAAAAGTTTCCCTTTACTTTGACCTTAGCCCTAACTAACCATTACCTAAACAACCCGAGGGTAGCTCTCTGGTAATACTGAAAGAAAGAAAAAAAGATACCAGATGACTGGTGTCTTTGTGCTGCATATTAATTGAATGTTTGGCCAGAATAATGAGAGTTGACAGAGAAGCTCTTTATGCAGGACCTGATATGAGCTTCACTTTAACATATATCCCGATTCCTATACAAAGTAAATATTGTGCATATAGGTGGAAGGTACTTTCCAGAAAACTTGCATCAGGAACTTCCCCATTGAGCTGCATGTTTAACTGAGTCTTTACCAAAAGCAGAGAATCAGTTGAGATGCTCTCTAGAGTTGATCCTGACCAATATATTGACCCTCACTGATATAGTCAGCCAATATTATCTAATAGCTAATAGTTAATTTAAAAAAAAAAAAAAAAAAAAGGTAAAGAAGAGGTGGGAGAAACACCAGTCAAACATGTTGAATGAGTGTTGATATCCTGTTGCTCAGCAACAGGTGCACGGAACGCCGCAAACAAATGATATTGAAATGCATTTATGTTTCATGTGTTTGAAAGAAAACGAAAAGTATTGGTGAATATATTGGACTTTTTTAATTACCAAATATTGGTATTGATTTTGGTATCGATGCAAGCTCTGCTCTGCAGTATAATTGACCCCTCTCAGTCTTCCAACTGCAGTCCTGGAGCCAGTAAAAGTCTTTACTGTATCACATTCTTCGATTTATACTGTGTCCATCTACAGCTTTACTCATTTACAGTTTAGTACATGAGTAAATCGAGTAAACTCAAATGTTAGCACACATTTGTATGACTATACGTCCCGCTCCACTAAAAACACATAAAGAAAAGAAGAGTAATGCAGTAGATGCTCGACTTTTTGAATCCTCCTAGATATCTCAGCAATCTAACTTATTGAGGACATGCTGGCGTGGCACAACACTCACATTTTTTGGCTTGGTGCTTAAATCAAATTCCGTGGAAACGATTACAAACATGTTTCTTTGGGGCAAGCTGGCACTGGGTCTAAGCAGGAAGGCCCGCTGAGGCCTTTTTAGTAGCAGAACAAACACTGAAGTTGCCAGAAGAACACTCAAAGGATATTTTGGGAAGTGTATTCTGATCAAATACAATTTCATACGCCCTCCTGTGAGTGCGAATAAACTGACGGCATAAATGTACAAAAAGAAGACTGTTTGTTGACGACTCACACTTTGTTGCTGTACCTGTGGACCTGAAATGAATGCTCAGGAATAAAAAAAATCTAACTAAAAAAAAAAAAATGTAAACAAATCGGAGCTGTGAGCCGTGTTGGAAAGAGTCAGGGAAAATGTCCTCTTATTCTCTATGAGGGTTTTCTCTTGTTTTCTGGAGACGCTTAGAAATTTCGTTTGGTTTCGCTTTGCGTCATTATCAAACCATTTCATGACAGAACTGGGAGGCAAGACAGACAAAATGAATTTGAAGTCCAATATGGCACTTAATCTTGACCTAAATGAGGTAATCCACTTATGTATCATTACACATCGAATAAATTATATTTTATTACAATGTTTTTGCATGATACGATTCACAATGGAAGTTGTAAAATAGTATATTCAAGGATTTGGACAATCATCAGATGTCCATCCTGGGCTTCAATTTTTCTCTTTGTCTGGTAATAAAAGAAAGAAAAGGGAGGAAATGACTAATATTAGAATAGGTTAAAATATTAAGCAATTACCCACATATATCAAGCTGTGATCCCCACCCTGGACGTGACTATGACTGGACTTCTCGGTTGCGTAACAAAGGTTTGATGCAAGCAGCGTCTGAGCTAAAGCAAAACAGGGCGTAACCTGGAATGTAATGTAGCAAAAACACAGCGCTCCACTACAGCGGCAGCTCAAGCACCCACCCCTCTCTGCTCTGTTTTCGGTCACTTCTCCACACGGTCCTGTACTGTTGACTAAACCAGAGGTAATAAAGATGCTGTACTGTGTATGCAGTCTCTGTTAATAACATCACAGCAGTAGGATGTGGGAAACAATGGTATTGAAAATAACAGGATGCAATCATGAGGCAAAGAGTCTGCAGCAGAGCTAGAAAATAAAAAAGTCTCACTTTACATTACAGGAATGCACTCGGGAATAATGCAGCTATTAGAGACAGAGAGCAAAATTGCTTTATTGATGAACGAGCCTTAAATGTAACTAACAGTATTGAATACGAATAAAGCTGCTTTTACATCTCTGGGAAAATCAAACTACTGTTGCCAGAATGCCTTTAAAGCACATGAGCCTGAGTGCTGCAGACAATGTATCCCATGTATCAGTCACCAAGTGAGCAACATAAACACTGAACACATGCACTGGTGGTGCGAGGAATGATGCAAGTAAGGCTGACATGTCTCGAAAGTAGGAAGCAATCACTAAGAAAAACAGATGTGGTGTTGTTGTTTTCCTGTACATGCATCAAACACCAAAACTACAAAGAGACTGATCGTAGTGTTTGCCTAGTGTGGTCAGGAGGGGTGTGATGGGTGAACATAATGTGTGGGTAAATATCAAAGAGAAGTCAAGGGATTAAATCTATTTAACTGACTTAATCTGAACAACTTCTCGATGATGTCATGCAGGCTCTGTTTGGTATTTTAACTCCTTAACACAAGGAATGTATAAACATGTACCCATTTGGCAAAGGTCATTGGAAACAGACCATCACAGATCTTATGTTGGGAGTGGGAGTCCCAAAACAGATGTGGACAAAAAGTACTATCATCTTTCACCAGTTTTTCTTTTTCCATCACTTCAAGTGCTTCTGTTACTGAGTGAGTCAACCACGTGACAGCAAGGCTTTCTCAAAAACAACAAGACAAAAAAAATTACCATTGCGCAGGAGCCCACACATGATCTCATATCTGCGACTTTTCTTTGAAGGAGAACGATACGAGAGCTTTCACGAGGAAGGAAAAGGCTGAGCTGTTGTAATCAGCGAGTGAATCAACAAAGCGGTAAACGGGCAATGTCTCCAGACATTAAGCGGCTCACGGACAGCTTCCCATAGTCAGCTTCGTCTAGGATTGTCTGCAACTAGCTGAATGCACGCTTGGCTTAACATCTATGTTTAAAATGCCCAGAAGTGATAACCTGCTGCAATCAGAAGGAATTAAAAGGGCAAACATAATGGCTTGTGTCTTTTTATAACCAGGCTTAATGGATTAAAAAGGTGCAAACAGTTCCCAAAGCAGCACACATCCTGCCCAGTTTTAGACATTTTTGTAAGAAGATAATAATAAGGCCAAGGCTCATATGAAAACTAAGAAGGGAGTAAAAGGTTACGACTGCTACGGTACACTTTTTAAAGTAATCCAAACAAAAAGCTTGCCCGGTTTGTGTTTTCTCTACAGCAAATAAAGCGATGAAATCAAAGGGAAATAAAAACTTAAGAGAAATTCAAACTGTTCTAAAGAGTTCAAAAGAATTGCAAACCTTTAAACTTTTCCTTTCGCTTCAATTGTCAAAACAAAACAGGTATGATAGCTGTCAATACCTGTCACCTGGTCATTGTGTTTTTCAGCTTCTTAGAATGTCATTCATCAAGTTGGGGGAATGATGATTTAGCTGTTTGCTAATAATAGCAGTAAGCGTAGCTTTAGTAGTGATATATTTAACATTACTGAACTGGTTGGTGTGGTTTTAAGAATTTTGCTTCTGCTAGGTAGTTTTTGTCAGTTTCAGTTCCACTCTGGACTGAACCATATCCCTCGCACATTTTAACTATCGATTATAAGCCCGTGGATGCTGACAGAGGATTAACAGCCCCCGTTTGGGTGATAAGACCATTCCAGAGCCAAGAGAAGCAAGCGTGCCCTTGACCCAATTCCCTGCCACTGTCACTCAGCTCTCTGCTGTGGATACGATGAACCAACAACACATCACACACACAGCAGTGAGTAAACGCAAACGAGAAGAAGAAGAAGACAAGCTGGTACGGAGCAGCAGAAACCCTGCCAAGCCCGCTGGTTCACAGATGAAGAGCGGTGATTGATTTCCAGCAGACACAGGGCTCACTGTCCCTCCTTACCCTCCTCACCCCCCATCCCTGCTCACAGAGGCTTTAACCCGTGAAGTGCTTAGCAAGAGGCAACAGTCGGCCCTCCTACTGCCCTACTTTTACTGGTAAAATTCATAGGTGCAGAGTCATGTGACACAAAAGACAGTGATTTGGACTTGTGTAGCTGCTGAATATAAATAACGGTTGTGTAAATACCATAAGGTTAAACTTAGCTTTGTTTCAATGAGTCTACCATCTGAATAATTTAATTAGTCATATATCAGGTATTCCTTCAGTATGTTAGCAGAGCCAATCAGCAAAGGACATCCTCTGACAAGATTTACAAATATTCAAATAGTGCTGAAGTGTTATTGATTAGATATTGTCAGAATATACTGATTTTCTCCCTGTTATATTACTTCTGAGGCGCTACAAACATATCTTACCACTACTTTTATGATAGCAGAGCTTTAGTAGACAGAAGCGCCACTTTAAAAGGAGTTTCAAAACTAAATTCAGCGACGTTAGCCATCGCTCTGATTGGATTAATGCTGAGATCTTAGTATCTTAGTTTATAATGTATTTTGGCTAAAACCATGATCCAGTTCATTGACAAACAAAAAAAGGGCATCAAACATCCTGCTTTTCAAAATAAGACTGTAATAAAATGTGCTGCTTGTTGATTATTTTTTGTCCTGTTTAATACCACAGTACTAAACAAAAAAGGTATGGGTTGGATGGTTAGATAAATCAATAAATATTAGGTTTGTTACTGTGTCCTTGAGGCATTTAACATTATAGTGATTTTAAAAAATGAATAAATAATGTAAGCTTTTTTTTCCATATGGATTTTTGCTCAATACACAAACAGTTGTGTTGCTTTTGTTGGTAGAAAAATAAAAAGCTACTATATTGGGTTAGAGAGAGTGCACAGACACCCACACACACACACACACACACCTTAAGTATTCGTGGTGTTGGCAATACACGCGACTCTCTCCGACTCAGTGCTCGCTCAGCCTCAGACGGTCCAGTGGGCTCTGCTGCTTCCTTGCAGATGTAGCCACTACAGTTCCTCTCCAGGACAGTACGCAGCCCATCAAACACAACCGCGCTGGTGGTGCACCCCATCCCTCCAGGTCCAAACAGGCATCAGTCAGGAGAGCCTGCCAGTGACCCAGTTTCCTTCACTGTCTCCTGCTCCCCTCTGGTCCATGATATTACTCTGACATCCACATCCGCAACTTCTCACCCACACAGAGAGCATCAGAGTCCATGGGAAAAGGATCCAGGGAGAGGAATAGCTGGAGACTTTACACACAAACCTCGCGCAGAAGAGTCAAGGCTATCCCAGTCTGTGCTTGTAGAAATACCTCAGTCAGCAGGCGAGATACAGTGAGTGAGTGAGGGAGGGAGGCAGAGCAAAGAACGAGGGATGGGGGGGATGAAGGATGCTGTGTGAGCTCTGCTGCAGCTTCAACCAATGCTGAGCTTCGGTGCAACACAGGCTCGTGCGTGCATCTGTCTCACTTATTCAGTCACTTGCTTGATCTCCTCCGAGCCACTCTGGATTTCCAAATTCTTCCCAATCCTTTTTTGCCTCCTCTTTTCAATCCCACATTTGCATACCAAAAACGAATTAACCCATTTCATTTTCCACTCCACAAAAAATGGGACTCCTTTAGGGATTCAGACAAGTAATAGCAAAAATAAGTGGGTTACACTAAAGGCAGTCCTTCATATCCAGAGGGAGAGTCTAATTCCATGGTCAGGCAAGCAGCAATATGGCTCAATGCTTATTTAGTTCAGCTAAAAAAAACCCAGACCAAACAAGCGCATGAATCACATAAATGGATGCTATATAATATGCACAACAGTCTGCGAGAGATATTGCAGTAAAACCACAAAATAAACTGAAAATATGATAAGAAATCCTGCCTAACGCACACAAACACACTAAATAAACAAAAAAAGCACTGAAATGTCCAGTGGCCTGACTCAAGGCTTCCTAAAAATCTCCATTTCCAAAACAGACCGAGGACATGAGAGGATTTAAGCCTTTTAGGCCAAGACATCAAATAGGGAGCACTTTCCTGACCAAAGATTAGCTGCACTTGATCACAAGCTGCCCGCTCTGCCAAACACACAGAAATACTAGGAATGAAACCACACAATTTGATCATACACAGGCTTTTTCGAAATGTCAGGGAATGATTCATCTGCTAGAACTGCCTTTGATTAAAATGTCTCTGGACTGTGATCGGGAAGACTGAAGATGAAAGCAGGAAAGGAAATATTTTTTTCTAGGTCACTTTCAAAATATTGTTGCTTCTACATTTGCAAATCTTTAGTTTTATGTAGTCCTTGTGCTACCTTTGGGCCATTTTATACATGTGGGACAAAATCTCATTAAAAGCCTACAAAATTATCCCATCTGCCTCCTGTGTTTGCTCGTGTTTTACATCCTGATTATAAGGAATTGGGAGGGGAGGAGACGAGGAAGCACCGCAGTATTTGTCTTGGTTTATTTATCCTGTCTGTTCACTTCCTGCTGCTCTAAGTCGCACTCAAAGACCCCTTAAGACCTCAAAGTCAACTGTCAAAGTGGCGTGCACATCCTAAAGCTACACAAACACTGCGAGTCCCCCTGGCACCAGCTACGCTTAGTATGATTATGCTTAATGCTTCTCTCAACAGTAAAACATGGTGGCATTGATTTTTTTTTTATTAAAACTGTTGAGCAATGAACTTTCATCTGTTCTTTAGTTCACTTTAACCCAAATGATCGCACACGTACACGTCTGGAGAGACGGATGCATTCCCTTACATCACGATGGTGCACTAAGCCACGAATGCTCGCACGCATTTCTGCTTGCTGCTGTGTTAATATTTCAGTGGTGCTTGACACACTGAACTACATTTGAGTGCAGGATGAGACGAGCTGCAGGGGAAAACAGCTGAGCCCCCAGATGAGGGGATTCAGCAAGAGAAGGAAAGAGAAAGGGAAGACGAGGGAGAAAATAAACTGAGGGGAGGGAGGGGACGAGAGTATGATTATGCCCATTGATCTGTTGGGAAATACGTTTCCTCTTTTGGTTTATCCCTTTTCTCACACGTCTGATCCTGTCTCCATCCCCCCGTCGCTGCAGCGAAGGGATTTTAGGCTTAGTTTATGGAATAACAAGAAGCAATCTGCTGTAAAACTACTAAAACTGCAAAGTCATAAATCTCCTCTTTGAGGCCGTGTCTGTTTATTTTTGGCGACTTTTGTTGCAACTCAAGCATGTTTACTATCATCTGTCAGTCATCACTGAACTGTTATTACTGAGCACCAACAGTAAGACGTCGCTCAAGCAAGAAGCGGTCATTGGTTTAAGTGTGACAGCTGGTCATTGTAAATATTTTGTCCCCGTGCACGTAGGAGCACGTCTGCAACGACATTGTGTTGAGGCGCTAAAAATTTTGCCACGAAGGTACTACAGCATGCAAGATTTCTTAAAATGATGAAAAAGAATGAATCTAGTGCATCACGCGGCACATTTTAAGAAATGAACACCTGAATCAAACTAGTTTCCTGTTGAGCAAAGGATATATGTAACAGTATATAAATGAAACACTTATGTCTATGAGGTTGTTTGAGTTAACAGGACGCCCATTCATGAGTTATCAATCACACCGTGTGTTTGCTGATAATAAATAACAGCTCAAAGGCTCTTTTTCACATTAAAACAAGCAAATCGTTGGTTTAAATATAGTTATAGGATGTTTTCGTTTATTGTTGCGCTTCATTTTGAAGCTGTGGATTTTTTGGACTGTGGATTTTCAGTCAAAAAAGTTTGATTACATGCCCCCAAATTGCTCGAGAAAGATGTTTTTGGGCTGCGTTGTGCAAGAGAATTGTAGTGCGGTGTAAGGGCGATAAATTATTAAGGTCAAACAGGGGATCGGTGGGTCATTAGATGTAGTAATATTTCTCTGTACTGCCAGTCTTCACAAAAAAAGCTGCTAGGTAAAAAAAACAATATCATTTATTTTAAGAAAGAGGTTCACAACTCCAACGCACTGTGACACACACTGTCTTAATATAATCAATCCTACACCATAAAGGACATCTGTACTGTGCTTCTCTATAGCTCACAAATGAAGTGGTCCTGTAGCCTCCAGCAGTAGACAGTTGGACTGTGTCATCCATACTAAATCATGAGTCAGAGCTCCAGGCAAGCCAGTGAGACTAGTGGGTGGACTGAGGTGGGGG
>NW_005187410.1:5421676-5426606 GCF_000239375.1 Pundamilia nyererei
GGGGGGGTGTTTTAGAGTACGCTGCTGGAGCACAGAGGGTGTCTGCTTAAGTTCCCTGCAGTGGACTGTACTTCCTGGCATGGTGTTATGAACTTGGACAAATTCTATTTTTAAGTGCTACTGCATGTTTTATATGAAGCATAACTGAGTGATTTGTAAGACGTTGCCTGGTGGACGCTCATAAACACGGACAAAGTTTCAAATAAAAGCTTCAGGGTGCTGTAAATGCTCAATTTTAGACACATTTTTGCTACTCATGTCATATCAGGTGAACAGCTATGGCGGTGAGAACCACAGCCTCCCACCTGCCAGTTAAATCTTCTGTTTTCAAAACAGAAGAAAGTTGGTTTAAAACTGTAAAAATGGCTCCTTTCACATAGATTAAACGGGGGAGCTGAACAAAGGCCCAGTATGGGATAAACAGGGATTATTCTGAACTGTGAATCCTGCAAAGCTACTCTAGTAGAGTGCAAGAATAAAAATATAGAGATGGAAATGAGAACAACGGGTCACTTCAGTTTCCCTTCTCCCCACAGTCACTGTGAGCTGGCTACAATTGTCAGGATTTGAGTGTGAATGCAAATGTCAGCCAGAAACTGTAATAGACAGTAATGTTTGTCATCCAATCAAATTCTTTATTGCAAATGTGAACCAACAACAGTTGCCTCAAGGCGCTTAGCTGTAATGTGTGTGTGTGTAGGACTGCTGTGACGTCAGATCAGATGGTTTTTATTCTTTCTTAGTGTTGCAGTCAACACTTCCTCTGAGATTTCGTAAGCAACTGTTGCTTTCCTCCAGCTGGACTCACCAAACACTTCCAACATCTGCTGCATGTGGACGCCATCACTGGCCTGCAGTAACCCGCCCCAAAATAACATCATTTGTACCAATACAGCCATTTCAAGCTGTTAACAGCTAGGTTTGGGTGCAGTCAAATTGTAACAAAAAACACATCAAAGCCAGCACATGTGGACAGCAAAGCGTAAAAACTTGAGGTTCCCCTTTCACACTCAGGAGTGGACTATCTCACGCACAACAAAGACAAAAAATGTCTCCACGTGGCTCTGAGGAGTAGAGGGGAGTGCGGGTGGAGCTGGCATCTCATCTGAGCAGCCTCTCGACTTGGAAGGTCAAGTCCACAGCTGGCCGTCTTTCCATACCCAGGGTGTGCTGTGGGGCTCTGCAGGGAGGAGTATGTGTGTTTCAGTATGCTTGTTTGTCCAGAGCGAAGTCAGTACGCAGCGGACCACAGTGACATCACCCACAAATCCAGCACGACAGGGCAGATAAAACACAGTGCCTCCCAGCTGGAACTGCCCGGGGACTCTGAAAGGGAAGTGGCTGTTTCCTGCTGATGTGTGTGTGTAAACCCTGTCGGAACAAAGCCACCTTTAGCTCCACCGCTGCCGTTCAAACTTCATCACTCAATAAACCCCCGAAAGCTTGAGTGTTGTGGAAATTCTGACAAAGTAATGCCTTCCTCCAAAGTTTCACAACACAAATGGAAGGAGTTCAATTTTACTGAAGGAGGATGAAGCCAGGAGTGCTATTAAGAAATATTAAGCATCCTATGTAAACATTAGAATCAACTTCTCAAGGGTTTTTGTTTACAATGCGAGTCATGGGTACTGCCCTACAGTTACACATGTGGGTGGGCTACAGAGATAAGCCTGGAATCTCACTACTTCACTTTTTAGATGCTAAGTTTACACTACAACCTACAAAATGCTTTAGACAACGGGAGAGACTTCAATCATTGTCTGGGGAGAGTATTGCAAGTATTTCTTCTAGTTTTTTAAAATGTAACTACTACTTGGATTCAATCAAAGTCTCCTTTTGACCTGTAGCTGACACCCAGGTTATCCTCACCCCCGTAAAATGGTGCAAAATAAATACAAGAGGCCACATCCCCTTCCTCTTGTTATTTTGGGAATCATTTATTTATCCCAGGAGAAGAAAATGACCCATTTTTCCTGAGGGGTACCGCTTCCTTTACTTTGTAGTCAAGCCACCAGGCGCAGAATAAGTATACGCTGCAACCACACACGCCATTCATCTACACTCGTGAGTGCCATGAAGCTCTGCTGGATCTGCAGTGTGGCCTGCTGCAGTTGGTTTAGTTAATCATTAATGTATGCTTCAACCAGTGAGTGCCTTTCACAGCCTTTGCTGCAACACCAGCAGAGATGGTCTGAAGCAGAGCCAAAGCCCTGCAGGGCCTGCAGTCATCCTCTTAGTCCTTCCAACGGTGTTCTGGCTTCAGAAAACACAACATGGAACAATCCTATTACAAAATACTTGCTACTTATAGTATCAAGGACTTACACAATCGATCACATTGCATATTTAAAATTACCCTTGGCAAAAAGTAACATAATTTATGCTGCCTGCAGTTTTTTTTTGTGTTTTTGTAACACGCAAACACGAATGATGAACGACTGAAGCACGTCCAAGAAAGCAACAAAAAAAGCTGCATTTGTGATAAAAAAATTGTTTTCAGATTGACTTCATATCTGCGTCAGATGGAGGCAGAAAGAAGCCAATTAAACTGTGATCACACAGATGTGTGGGAATGCTGTAAGGGGATACTGAAAAGCTCTGTCCAGAGGTAAAAGATACAAAACAGAGTATGAAAGAAGTCACTGCCACCTACAGGCAAGTGATGATACAACATGGAAACCCATAGGATTAACTGAATTTACTTTAAGCCCTTCAAGACACATTATTAATGAATGATGGGAAATATTGTGTAATTATGGGTTACTTGTGCATTATGACACAATTTTCCTTTATTAAAGAAGCACAAAAGGATTATACTGCTGCCGTGTGATACAGTGTTTCAGTGGCAATGGCCTGCACTCGTAATGATCACTGGGACGATAAACCAGCCATTGTTTGATACACAAGCGTCATTTCCAGGGCCTCAGAGTGAAAATCATCTTTCCCAGCACAGGAAGAAGAGGTGACCCATGTGCTGCCTTAAGAGGAAGCGAGCGTTAGAAGAACCCTGCTGTCACAGTGTTTACACAGCTCTAAAACTCATCCAAATTACAAGCATGAGAACTGTTGGCAGCTTATACTGCGATACTGTGAGCAAGACTGATTTCCGTTCAGGTTATTTCAGTTTAAGGTAGGAACGCGAGAGGAACTACGTGTCAAACTGAGCCAAACAATGCCGATGGGGTCATGTCGCATCGTAGTGAACTTAGAGTTTAAACACCTCTCGGGAGGTAAGTGGCCAGCACCCAGGTGTGAATGAGATGTTAGACAGAGTGCTGTCATTACGGTCAGGCTCTGACACGCATGAGGAAAGCTGAAAGCTGTCTGCTCCTGAAACAAGCCCATGCTGGCCTGACATGACAGGCCATGACGGGAAGAAACAGACACACTTTGTCACAACCACTGACTCAGAATTGTTTTAAATGTTTCCGGATCATTAAATGGGTCATTTAGTCTGGATTCTGAAAATGTACCTGAGGATAAACTTCACGAATTTAGCACCAGTCAGAGGTAAATGCTCGGATCACCCTGTGCCTCAGGACAATGATGCTGTTCTTTCACAGTACACAGAGTATTTCAAACTCGCTCATTTATAGACTGAGACTGCACCGCAGATCCAGATAGAAAATATGAACTATGGGAGGAATAACATGTAGTCTGGATGACTTCAGGCTGAATCTCAGGCTCCCATTAAGGGAATTTTCAACCATTTGATATGTGCCATTTGGCCATCCTGATGGCTTTCACTGTAACATATAACCAGACTGTTATTTCCAGCATTTGTTCTGATCAAGAGACAGCTTAACACAAGCTTTTTTAAAGCCAGTTTCATGATAACACAGTCCTCGCTACTCATTAACATGTAGTTTAAGCATTACACAAGATATATAATTTTTTTAAAGGACCAAACAGCAATTAATCATTAATCCAGGTGGTTTTCTTTCTGTTTGGAGCATTTAATTAATTATATCCTCACACAGCATTAGGGCGGAAAACTCCAACAGATGGTCTGTTCTAAGATTTTTTTTCAAAAGTCCTTCAGTGAAAGCCATTTAGACAGGGTGGATTAAATACTTTCAACAGTGGACTTAATAAACACTGCCGTGATGCTTTAACGAAAAACCTACAACAGAGACTAGTTTGTTTATTATATGTACAACTTCCACTATACTGTGGTCTTCAACATAATGCTGTGGGCCATGGAGCCAGACGTACGACAGCATCACCTACAGGATTACTGATCAGAAGATCATGATGGGCTAAGTCCCGAGTGTCGACACTCCCCTTAGAAGCTGTTAGTGATTGCTAATGTTTTTTTGGTCTCGTTGTAAAAGGTCTCAGGTGAGAGAAATACGAAGAATACCAGGAAATTGACACATTGCACCCTCGGAGGAGAGCGTAACCATGGTCACATGCAGAAGAGCGTGATACAGGGTTTAAGTGAAAGTGTAATCAAAGGTCTGCAGTTACACGTGTAGCTGTGAACACTAATAATGTAAACGGGAGGAAATAAAAATAAGGTGGCAATCTTTCATAACTGCTGTTCAGAAAAAGCCAGCCTTTTGCGGTTTGGCAACATGCAGGAGGGAGACAGGGCAGGGATAATGGAGGAGTTTGGGAACCCTTAAGGATCAGCTAATCCCATTTGGCTCTTTGTTTGGAATCAGTGGAAATCCTCTTGAGCCTGGTTCAATGAGCGCTACTGACAATCAAGGGAAACAGAGGATGAAGGAGAGCAACGCATGCCCGTGCACCTGCACAGTTAAACAGTGGCACTGGATTTAGCTTTATTACTGTACTACACAGTTGCCCAGTAAGGCCACAAACAACTGGCGCAAGGAACTGTCACAAGTCATGGCTACAAAACGGCCAAATCCATCTGCGATCTATACAAACACGGAGAATATAACAAAAATCGACGAACAATTAT
>NW_005187410.1:5427485-5428830 GCF_000239375.1 Pundamilia nyererei
TCTAATTAGTCCAGCGGGTGAAGAAAATCCAACACAGTGTTCTAAGTGGAGGGTGTTGTTGCTGCTCTTAAGACAGAGTAGAGAGTCTAAAGGGAGATTAAGACAAGTCAGGGATACTGAGCTGTTTATCTGTGCAGGAGTGTGTACAGTGGAGAACAGGGCTGCGGTCCTACATGTTTAACGCTTGCCGTCACAAGAAGCGTCTGTTTTAAAGCACTTCATACAGAACAACGCTCTTCTAAACGATCCAGGTTCACATACAGACCTTCAGGCACATGGCCGCACCGCTGTTTCTCCATAAAGCACCATGCAGCTAACTTTATTTATCCATCCTGGCAAGGCACACTGTGGCAGCATACTGCTCACTCTGTAATACAATCCAGCCTCCTGATGCTAAGCCCCTGGAAAACAACCAGGAAGCAAACAAAAAACAAAGCCTGAAGGAGAGCTGGGTCTCTCTCCTGAACACACAGGCTTTGACAGAACAACCAAACACACATTATCAAGGTCACATGACTGCTTACTGTGTAAGACGTTCATTTGAGTCTTCAAGCTATTGTGCGGCTTTCCTCCTTCTCAGTTTTGTGAATGTCAGCTGATATAACAGAGGATGAAGGACCGTTTAGCAATACAGCCCCAAACCTCAGTGAATGTGTCACTTAAAATACAACTCATTTGTTTATTGTGGGCAGGGAGCGCACAATAGGCTTATGTCAGCTTTACAAGGAAAAAGAAAAATAGGAACTCAGTGTTTCATGTGGAATGTTTTTTTACTGAATGGGAAACTACAGAAACTCATTAACATTCCTTTTACATCCAACAGCTTGTCAAAACTTTGTATGGAAGCGCTCGGCCTTTGACAGAATAAGTATACACCGACACAAACACTGTGTCTTGGTGGAAGCGTCTCACACTGTGGGACGCTATGACTTGCAATTTTTTTCCAGCTCTTTGTTTTGAACTTCAAATCCCATTAATCACCTCCTGACCTCTCAGACAGCTTTTAACCTGGTTGTGGGAGATAAATTTCTAGATGGGAACGAGATAATGGTCCATCAGCCACCTTCACCTCAGTTCATGTCGGGTCGTTCCATCTCAAATCCTGACATTTTAGAACAATTACTGTTCAGCCACCTTTGATTTCCATTCCCCTTATTTTAAGCATTATGATCTATCTATAGACAGACAGATCTATATATCTCTATCTCTCTCTACATATATATATCTCTACATATATATATCTCTACATATATATATCGTTGCGCCCCTATATACTAGGGGCGCAATGATATTCGTATCGATATTGAACCGTTCGATACAGTGCTTTCGGTTCGGTACGCATATG
>NW_005187410.1:5430582-5447189 GCF_000239375.1 Pundamilia nyererei
AAAACCATCTTCCCCTGCTCCGCCCTCTGTAGGTTGCATCCCTCCCCCTCACTATCCCACTCTGGCCTACACTGTGTCCAAGCGAGGAATGCTAGCTATGCAGTCGGCCTGGTGAAAAGTCATTATAGTTCATCCCCTCTGGCTGGCAGGTCCCATCCACACAGTGGAAAATGCTATAAGAGTGAATTCTGAGAACTTAGACTTGGTTTAATTAAGCTAACAGCAGGCACTATAGGAGGGAGGGGGAAATCATTGGCGATGGCTCACTTTAACTACATGTTAAGGTGCCTCTAAGCTTCATCTATTTGCCCAGCTGATGACACCTATGAGCCAGAACAACTTTCAGGGAAATCCCACATGAACAATAACATCAGAAGCAACTTTCACTTTCATCAGCGTAGTCACATAACAATTAAATATAGACACAGAGCAAGAATCTTTTGTAGTTTCCTCACACACGTCACAGGAATATCCATCGTCATTTTGACTCCAGTTGAGAGAAAAAAAAATTGCTGTCCAGTCTGACTGAAGTGGTTTTGAATTGCAACGGCCAGAACAAGCTCATCCTCTCCATTTATAGTTAATTTATACAGTCATAGATCTGAATCAATACAGGAAACCAGCTTTTGTATTTGCTAATTATGTGCTAATCCATCCCTTTGTGAAACACAATATCTGCCCTCAGCTGATCCGAGTGTGATGGGAGGTCACTCTCATGCAGAGCGGACTCTTTGCTTGACACTAGGCATGAGTGATAAAACAGACAGGTGTGAAAAGAAAGCAAAAAGTAGATGCTTCTATTTTAAGTAATTCTACTGACTGGATAACTTTTTAAGATAACAATACATTGAATGACAACAGTGACATAAGACTATAGAGTTTTATAGAGAGTTTCAGTTCACTGTTTGGTTGAAAATTTACATTTTCTGGCCCAGACAGCCAAACAGTACGCTGGATTACAGCATTGTTTACCTGCTGTAGTATACCTGCTCAGAACCAAACAGCAGACAGATCATTTAGCTATTAGCTGGGACATACTGGAGTCATTAGCTGTTAGGAGCTGGAACTGATAGAGACTAAAATCTGAGCCACATAACATTATTACATTAAAAACTGAACTTATCACCTGTCAAGTAAACACACTATATAGACAACAGACTACTGTAAGTTGTTACTTTAGTTATTGGTCAAATAGCTCCACTAAAAACCACAAATGTTGACCTCGTGGTGACTCCAGAACAAGTCAAGAGAAAGCTATTAACATCTATACATGACTCCATATAAACCCATCAGCTTTTATCAAGATGTTTTAGTTAGAAAAGACATGAGTTTCCAGACTAATAGACTCAGTTTCTCCATCCCTATGACTACTAGCACTCAAAAATACAAGTTTTTAAAACCTTACCAAGCAGAATATGTTAAACGTTGAGTCAACTCCACGCTTCAAAACCTCCAAACCATTTACTTTACTTTCAATTTCCATTGATTCAGAAAAGAAAAAAGTGGAGTGTTATTCTGCAGTGCACCCTTCTTGGCTGGCTACAACAGACACGTTCCCACAATGAAGAGTTAATGGTCAGCTGCATTAAAAGATGGGAGGGAAACATCACTTTTATAGGCAAACCATGAGAGGGATAGAGACTAAATCCTCACAAAAAAGAAACATGCAGGGTCTTAAAATGAAATTTGCCAGTCATTAGTCTGCTCTTTCTAGACATTTTCCATGAGCCAACACGGACGTGTTAGTCTATAGTCACGGGAGTTGTCGTGCTTTCAGGATTTAATCCAATGAGCTTAATCTGTAGGCCTGTGCCTGCACGCAGAGGGTGACAGTTTTGCCTTAGGGGTTTTAGGCTGGACTAGGATCACCTCTCTGCTCTGCTCGGCCTGTTGCAAAACTAATGAATAAGTGATGGTGGCCTCAAGAGTATCCATACGCCAGATACATTTTCTCATTCACTTACTCCAGTGTGGGCTGAGCCATGTAAAGACTTGTTTGTAATGGTGCCATTCATACAAGTGTTAGGCCAACAAAGACTACTTCTCAGGGCTCTGATGGAGGGGAGGCTAAACGAGAAAGCATTTGAATCGACTGTCGTTAGAAATGTGGGTCTATTCTTAGAAGATAACTGTATGCATTAGAGAGAACGACAGATTTAGAGCAAATACTAAAATAAGAATCTACATTTTGTGAGTAATGTGAGATGTAGGATTAGGCACAGGAGTGCTGATATGTCTTAACTGTCCTAGTTCGTGAGTTAGGGCTGCAGGTATATTTGAAGAAAGTAAAACTTCAACTGGACGATCCCTCTAAATTTCTGGGATGTAGAATTCATCCCAAGAGGACAATGCAGAAAAATACATGGCTGCGCTAAAATCTTTCCATTTAGAAGTTTGCGTAACAGACAAAGAGTCAGCATCAGGTTGATAGCGTGACTAAAACTGGAGGACATCATGTTGCAAACACTTATTTTAAGGTGTGTTCGCACATCGCTAAAGATACAAAACAACCTTTGCATATTTGTACGATGCATAAACAACAAACTCTGTTCCATTCATTCAAATCCATTTCCTTATTAGATTAGAGACGAAGATGGCAAATTTGCTGCCAGCGTAGAACAGGAAGAAAAACTAGATTAACAACATAATGATGACTGAGGGAAGTTTGTGTTTGCCAGCTGCATTGAGGTGTGTGCCCTGCTAGCTTAAAAATAGCAACCTTAATGGCCTGGAGGATGGAAGCAGAGCAATACTCTCGTTGATTGCCAAGCTGTTGCTGAACACCTCTCAACAGTAAGATGGGAGAGCAGCCTGGATTCAGACAGATGTGCACTGTATGCATAAAAAAGTTAAAATAAATAAATACATGAGGATTTATATAAATGTTATACGATTCCATAATGGCGACGACCACCCTAAGCCTTCTTTCGTCCATGCTAATCTCCATTTGGATGGTTAAGAGAAACAAACTGTCAAAGTCATTACGGAAGAAATCCCGCCCCCCCAAAAAAAAAAAAAAAAAAATCACTTCAGCAGAACCTTAACTGGAAAAACTTTCAAAAATAGAAACAGCTGAGTAGGAATGCCTCCATCATTGCCTTTTGCATTATGAATAATAGAAGTGTTTACAAAAAGGCCATTTGGGTGAATTGGGGGGGAAACAAGTCCCAGAGTGCTGCTATGCTCTTGCTAACAGGAAAACACCCACTGGCCAGGCTCTTCAGCAGGCTCTTTCTGTTATGGTAACCTCTCGTGTGCTCCAAAACAGCTCTGCTCTATCAGGCAGAACACTCAGACAGAGTGGGCGGTTTAATGCTGAGCCCTGCCCAGCACTTCTGCTCAGCCCAAGTACAGGAAACTGGCTCTATCTAGGAAAAGTTAGGCCTCTGCTCTCCCACCAGAATATGAAGGACAGGAAGTTATGGGCACTTCCCGCTCAGGCAGGATGAAGGATTTTGGAGAGTGAGTTCAGGGGGCTAGTAAGTGTTATTCACTTATGAAAAATGTAGATCTGTGTACATGCAATATACTGGGTACGTGTGAATTCTGCTTAAGCATCCATCCGCCCATTCTCTGCTACTTATTCTTTTCAGGGTCGCGGAGGGGGCTGGAGCCTATCTTCAACCATTCGCACTTACATTCACACCTACATTTACACTTATGGACAATTTAGACTTTCCAATGTACCTATCCCCACTAACTGCATGGAGGAAGAAGGAGTGCTGCCACTCTGCTTAAGCGACTGAGGTAAAAATCACGAGATTACAGATTTCAGAGTACACAGATTTGTTAAAGCAGTAAAGAACGCCCTCGTTTTCACACCGAGCCAAGAAATCATTAAGTAATTTCACGGTGTGACCACGATTGATATTTTGGGATTCATTTCTGGCTCTAACTTAATATTTAACACTTACTTTGACATGCGGTTAAAGTACACTGTCAATTCATGCCCGTGACATGTAATTCCTTTTCATTTGCACTGGAACAAAATCTGTCTGTCTGGCCTGTGGATCATTTGAGTTGGCTTTGCTACTGCAATATTTATGTGAACTAACCGGAGTAGCCCTAGCTTGAATGGAGGAAATCCTTTATATTTTTTTGACTGAGTGCTTTATATTCTCCCCAAAATTTCTATGCTCAGTTGAGGAATTCTCAAGCTTCCCACACTTAACTGCAAAAGCCCCGAGTGGCAAATCTGGTTTGGATTATAATCACAACTGCCAAGAGACGTGCCAAAATCCAGGCAGACAAATTTCACAGTGAGTCTGATGGGCGTGTTTTATTATTATTTATTTTATTTTGCACTTTTCTTAAAAGCCTCCATTCCACAAGTCATCCATCACTGCCTATAAATGGTTCTGGTGGAGGTTTGAATCCTGCGTGGATACTGTACAGAAAGTTGTATTAGCACACCTGGAACACCAGCTTAAAACTCTTTAGTGCATTTAGTATGACTATAGAAAATAAAATGTAGGTGATTGAACTTAATATGTGAAAGCAGAAACAAAGAGCCGTATCCAAGATACTCAAGAAATAAAATGCCCAGAAAATCTGAAAAATATACAGAAAATGCCACACTGCCTATTTTCAAAACCTGTAGCCAGTGAGGACAACCAATGACTTTCAGACAACAAAATTAAAACAATGACAGAAGGAAACTTTCTGCAAAGAACATGAGATCATTCAGTGTTTTTCCATTTCGCATAACAAATACATAACAAAGCTGTATTTACATAATAAATAAATGCAGCTGCTAGCCAGAGACGGGCCCAGTAGTTCGACAGGGTTGCTTAATAGCTTAAAAGTTATCGTACCTTTTATGCACAACTTTAAGCAATGACATAATTTAAACTGGTAGGCACAAAATATTAAGACCATAAGCAATTTTACCATCACTAAACATGTCTAGTTCCACTCTTAAATTCAAGTTTTCAATTTTTTGCGATTTTAAAATCTGTCACATGGCTCAAAAGTTACAAGTCTAAACCCATTTACATTTGTGGTGCTAACGTGCTCAAGAAAAATAAGTAAATCTTCTTTTTTTGCCTGATGACAGGATATTTAAAATGTTTTTCAGCCACTTAAGCGTCATCCAGTTATTTGACTCCATAAACGCACATGTATGATACAAAACTAGCTTATCCACGAAACACAGTAAGTATATACAGGTTTTAGCCAAAGCTCAGTTAAGACCAAAAGCCGGCTCGCTATGATTAATCACCTTTGTTGAAGCAATGTAGGTGGTGTGGCAAGATAACCAAAAGACCTGCACCAATAAGACCATACCAAAAGCTAAAGTTTCGTAATGCCCATGCAGACCTATCAACACCTCTCCAGTTTCAACAAAAACCGCCTTTCATGAAGGAAGCTTCACTGTGCAGTATTTTTATAGTAAGATTCAGAGATGTCACTATGGTGTGAACTCTGAGGCAGCACAGGGATCTCTGCTTCTTATGAACTAGAAACACTCTTAGGTGTTTTAAAGTTCAACAGGAATTGGGGAATTTGGCACCAAACAGCATCATAGTTTTCAGTTTGTCTAATCTGGAGCAAATGGGAATGAGACTCTTAATGGGTGCAGTGGTTACTAAAGCAGTCTCATGTATTATTGACCCATCTGCTCTCCAATCTCTACCCCCCAGGTTTTGCTTTCGCAGGGTACCATTTACCAACGGGGCAGCAGAAGCAGCTTATGTGCACTTTTACTCTGATACCAGTGCTCCTTATAGAGGTAGACAGAGCAGGAACTGCACGGGCAGGTCAAGCTGCTTAGGCCTCGCAACACAACACGGTAATCTTCTGACTGGCTCGGTGCTACAGCCTATGTGACAGCCAGCATCTGCTCCAAGGAGACAAAACATGGCAGACTGATTACTTTCTTTTCTACTGATTTGATGAACTCAGATAATGAGTTGATTAATGATTGCGGAGCTTTAACCTTAAATTCGTCTCATTGTGGTTCCAGCCTCTCAAGCACATTTTTTGGCAAACTGAATGGCTAACAAATCCAGCTTCCCTGCATGACAGAACATGTTTTTTTCATGGCAAAAGATCCAAACAGGGAGAAATAAATTCTCTGACACATTTGTATTGTTTGAAAAATAGCCCTACTTAGAGTAACACACCCATCTGAGGTATTTCTGGAATTTCCACATCTTGGGAAAATTTACAGACTCTTATAAAAAAGCTAAAGAGGAGAGGTGTGCAGGTGTGGCCCAGAGGGCTGACAAAAGCAGATTATTGTACAGTTTTCATTCACAGTTGGAAGAGAGTCAGCAATGCCATCATCAAGACATTTAACACTGCAGCTTCTATGCAGGCTCTTATTACTTGCAAGCTTTGCCTTAAGGAAAGACAATCTAAAAATGTTGCTTTTTACACTATACAGAAACACGAATCTCAAACGACAGGAAAGCAGTCTACCTGCCAAACAGCCTAAGGGGCACCTAAACTATCCAAGTTGCTGACTTGAAAGAGGGAGAGCTGCATTGTTGAAATGGTTGTTCTCCTTAAAATGGCAACACCTCTACAACTGGGGATAAGACTGATAAAATCTCTTATGCTTAATTCCAAGAGCACTATTCTATAGAGCGACACGTGCATTCTGGTGATAGTTATACATGTTAATGCTCGTCTTTGCAGAGCATAAATGACAGCCCCACTTTCCCCTCTGGTTGTAGAGCTGCGTACGCACTGGCTATAGACGGCTAATAGCATCACTCCCACATAATGACACCCATCTGGTGTACAGCTCCCTCGGGTCAGGCACATAGCAGGAACACTGAGGATCTGAGTATATCACCATTAGGTGACAGGCAATTGGGACTATTGATTACACTTACACAACTGCCCCCCTAGCTGCTTCGTACACTGTATACACTAACTAAACATTTCCATCAATTTGCCATGGATTTATGGTACACTAATCAGCCAATACGTTAACTACACTATACTCTAGCTCTGCGTAGCACGAAGACAGTGGGGCAAAGCGCAGTACTAGTTAAAATAAATATAAAGTTGGTGACAGCAATCATGAAGCCAATAACGTCCTCAGCATGCCTAAAGTGTGAAGAAACAGAGGGCTCAGCTGAGGGCTCCGGGGTACTGCAAGTGTGTCTCCACTCAAACAGAAAAACAGTGTCTGTCTGCACGAAAGCGCACTAATTGTTAGTGAAAGATACAGCACTGCCCACTGGAGTCCAAAACATGGCTAACAAACATCCACAATCAGTGGATATGCAAGTCCTCTACAGTACATTATAATATGTTTCCAGGCTTTTAAACATGCAGCAACATTTACGCGTGAAAACATCATTATGGCTTCAAGCAGGATGGGTGACAACAACCACAAGCTTTCCTTTATGTGCTTGAAAACAGATCCCTCCATTCCTGCTGTGGTATTTACATGTTTTATGGAGGAATTAATTACAAGCTGCGTGGACAGTGGTCTTGTGTGCAGTCGCATTCTTATCCCACTGAGAAGCTTCAGCAAACACTTGAACTCCAAGTTGCAGCCATGCATTCATGTCTAAAAAGGTCATATACAAAGGGCTGGAGTCTACGAGATGGCAGGTACTAGTTTTGAAATGATATTAAAGTTGTCTCGGGCAACCGCAAAACAAATTCCCCCACAGAGTTTCTACAAGTTACTTCAGTCTTCCTCGAGCATGTTGATTTCCCAACACACATTCTTCTATCCACTTCTCCTCTCCTCCCTTAGGCGTCCCTGGCAGTGCACCAGAGTGAGGATGAATAAATAATATGAAGGTGTGGTTGGATGTCTGGGATCGTGACTCAGGATTCCATTTCCCTGACAGAAAGCCTGGACGGTGTACGTTTCAGTTGCCTAGCAGCTTTTTTTTTTTTTTCCAGGAAAGCTGGAACAATCAGACGGAGCACCAAACACCGAACGCACTCTGGACACAACAAAAGGGTCAACTCCTTTATCCAAGATGAGCTCTGAGGAAAACTGATACCGAGCAGGTAGGCTTCAGGTCCTCGTCACCCAGATGTTGTCACTGTCACTGGACACTTTATATGTGTCTGAAGCATGAAATTGGAGCCTCGTGCTTTCCTTTGTGAAGCCGTATTATGTCATCTCGATGCAGCCCTGTGAAGTGATCCCCTCATTGACACACAGGACTTTGAACGTGCACTGATTCTCTACAGACTCTAGGAAAGGAATGACATACATACCTGAGCCTAATAAAGACAACATTCTTCTGTAATGTTGAACACCTTGCAAACGCCTATTGTCTATTTTGCAAAACCTACCTATAAATACAAATCACTTCATTACTCCACGTTTGTTTTTGTGGCTGTTGTTTTATTTCACTTTCATTCATTTCCAGTCCTACATTTAAATGGGAGATCCTTTGATTCATTCTATGCTCTCATGTATATGTGATGTTTCCCTTGGTCTTTAAATGTATATTTGGACTGGTAATCTATCTGCTTTAACTGGAAAGCTCGTTGAGTCAGCACTTCATTCAAAAAAATTCCAAACGGAAGTGACTGATTACATTTTTCTGTCACCCATATATCTTCATTCATTAAAAAAATAAAATAAAAAAATACCACCCCCTGGCCACACACACCCACCCGTTCGTAATGCCCACGTGCTCTAACTCAGCTGGTCTGAAGTCAACAGGGTGAGAATGAAAGTGAAGGATTTAAAGATTGCCAGCATTCATGATGAGCTCCAAATGTTTTGTGTAAAATGCAAACAGGAGGAAGCTGAAAACGTTGTTTGTTTTAAATATATATTATGATTTATAATCAACAGTCTACCAAATATTGTTCAAAGCTGTGTGGGAGCCTGTTACCCATATCACTCCAAGTGTGTCAGGGGTATACTTAAACCTTAATTATATCACCGTAAAAGGCACGCGTAGTCCTGCTCAACTGATCTGAAGTCAGTTATTTTCTCCAAAAACGTGTGAGTAAGAAAAAGCAGGTCTCTCATTGCTCCATAAAGTTTTAATAGACACTGATGACAGTGAGCGTTGTGGCGCAGAGGAGTGGGAGTTAAGGTGAGTACTTACGACCAGCACCGACGTCCTCACCACCTCCGAGACACTTTGCCTGAGTTCAGCAGCGGTGCCAGGTTTACCCAGACCCCGCGTAAATTTCCTGGTCTCCGGATGCACCGGAGTGGCCATCGCTACGCGTCCCTTGGGATTAATTACCGTCCAATCCACGCGTTTTATCAACAGTTTACAGGAAACTCATCATCGGCTTATCCGCGCCTTCGACCGCCGCTAGTGCGCACCACGAGTTTGAAGTTGGGTCATGTTGTGGTGTGGCCGCTGGTACGACGCTCCCATTCCTCGATTCAGTTTTCGTTCTTGAAAATCAACACATGCCGCATCGCTCCGGAACTCTGCCTTCTCTTATCGGGTATTGTTGACACAATAAAGTGTCCTCTTGAGTAGCGTTTCATTGACCGTCCAGCGCCAGGCAAGAGATGTATAATCTGTTTTCTCCCTTGCGTACTCCGCCTCTTACCGGCTTGAAGTCCTGCCCACTTGCTGTGTGTGTGTGTAAGCTGGTGGGCCTGGACTTTGGACTGCGTGCAGTTACAGTATGAATGACTGGATCAATGCTTCCCCATTACCACAAAAATCACAACCGTGGCGAACAAGCCTCTGGAGTGTCATCACAACATTCCTCTTTTGTGACACCGGAAACTGGCCTTTAAAACAGTATCAAACGGTACTGTTTTAAAGGCCATTTTTCCAAAGCTACTACAAAAAACTGATTATATTGAAAATAACTGAACTGGTTCAGTGACACACTATAAAAGACTGAATTTATGTACTACTTGTGAGTTAAAACAAAAAGAGTACTCCCAAGTACTTGTATAGAAGCCTTCTAGCTGCACTTTTCATCTGATTATCTTTATTTTAATTTTTTACCCAAATTATTATATCTATCTAAAAGTAAAGTAATAACTAAAACCGGGAAATGATATTTTATTTAACTGAAAAAAGACCATCCTTTAAAAGAAGCTGACGAAAGTATACCGTGTGCTTATATAAAACTAAAATGAAAATCCTTAAATTGTGTTTACGTTTAGTTTATGTCAATGTGGTCAAGTTTGTCAACACATGTAGGATCAGGGACTTTGGTGCATATGCTTTTTTGTAAGGGTTGGTATAGTAATCATTACCATAAACCTGTTTAATGAGCAAATCTCCCCAGCAAACCAAATGAAAACAAAACGAAAACTCAAAATGAAATAAAAATAGAAAGTATAATAAATTTAACTTTACCTTTTAAAACTATTGTCCACTACCTTTATTTACCATGTAGCAATTTAAACGGTGAAGCCTTACCTTTAACTAACAATTTCAGCTTTTAGCTATCAGTTTATGAATTGCTAAGCTAAAGAGCTAAACGTATTAACGTAATTTAATCCCATCCTTCAATTGCTTATTCACGTCCTTTCAGGTTTCCAGTTACATTTGTTTGCTAATATTACAGCAAAACCTTCTAGCAGTTGCTATTTAGCTAACACCGTTAGCCATTTTGTAAGCTATTTTAGCTATTTTACCATTAAAAATAACTGTATTGAGTTTTGCTGCCATTTTCTACGCCTTATAGATTACTTTAACTTCATTGTTAACTTTTCTGTTCATACCTCTTCAAGTCCGCTCAGTCACAGTTAAGCTAATCTTTGGCTAACTCCCTGTGCGGTAGTTATTTGTTAGCCCTGGATGGGAGTCACAGCTGATAGCAGTGTATCCTCCCCACAAAGAGTACAGGACAGAAGGGACACTGTGCAGTGATGGCTTGACTGAGAAAGCTTTCTTGGTCAGTGATGCCATCTGCAGGCCACAGCCAACAGAGCCATAAACACACTGCACATCTTCTTTTTACCTACTGAAAACCACCCCTGCCTCTGTACTTTAAGGAAAAAATACACAGAACTCGCAACAATCCGAGTTTGAGTATGTTTTTTTTTTTTTATTGCTTTCATTTCCAAAGAGCTCTCTGCTGTCTGGAAAAAACGCTGCAATTCTAGGCAGAACTGAGGTTTTCCATCTCATATACTTCACTGCAAAACCCTGTCAAATGCATATTTCCATTCATTCAGACCCATAAACAGATCTGTGTTTATATGGGGAGGCAGCCTAGTTTTGTGAGGGCAACGTCGCTTGGAACTGAAAGTTTCTGTTTTGTTTTGCACATAATCCTTAAAGCTTTCAATTACACTTGCCATCATAACGCAGCGATTATGAGCACATCTCACATTTTCTCACACAACTGAATGGGAACTTCAGAGTTAATTTATATATATGCATATATATATAAAAAAGCAGAACTCTGTGATTGGAATCATACAACAAATTTCAGCAAATAGAACATTTACTTCACTTAAAACGGCATCAGTGGTGATGGCAGCCACCGCTGGCCACAATGTCGAGGTTTACGTCAATAATACGACAAAATAATTTCATTTCCTTCTTTTTCTGCTGGGCCAAGTGTGATCAGAGCATCAGCTGTTAAAGGGTGACCGTTTTCCATAGAATGAACATGTAGACAAAATGTTTATGACAATGCAGTGAGAGTTTAACTATCTAAGAAAGAATACTGAATATCTAGTATCAATGTGTTCCTGCATTTAAAAACAACCGATGACAAACATGTAAAACCAGAAATAGAGGAAGTGGTTCAGACCATTAGAAAACAGTATAAAATGACATCCTTAAAAAGAGGTTTCAGAGTTGAGAGTAAAAATGCCAAAAATGCAGTCTCTGATGCAGTCTAAACCAGCGGACATGTCACCATTAAAGCATTAAAAAGCACCAAATGTGCATGGACACATGTACAAATGTCCCAGATATGCGTAGAAAAGAAAAGCAAAGAGTCCGGAGTGGGACAGGACGGGCGGATGCCACCCGAAGGAGAAAGGGTATGGAAACTAGGTGAGCCAACTCATTAAGCGTGGGTCTCTTTGCCGTTCAGACCACGAGCTCGACTTGAGGGGACAGTAGCGCTGCGGATGACCTCCATCCACCTAAAGGGCAGAGAAAGGGCTTTTTAATCAGTCCTTGAAACATTGAGGATGAAAGAAAACTTTTAAAAGATGACACATTTGGTACCTCTCGAATGTGTATTCACTCTCTGATCGGAAGTAGTAGACGTGGGACTTGAAATGCAGCTTGAAGACATAGTCCTTGTGGATGTTTTCGGACTCAGAGGGGACGGTGACCGAGTAACCGAGCAGTGGAAGGCTGGCCAATGGGTAATCATCCTAGAGAGGGAAGAAAACAAAAGTGATTTAAATAATTTGGATTATATCCTGTAAATAATTTCAAAAGGAATCAACAGACTGAGTAACAGACATCAAAAATGTAGATGGGGCAAAATATGACACAATCCCTTCCATAATAATGCAATCGTGTCATCCCTCTGGTGGTTTCCCAGAGGGATTCAATGAGGCTTGCTGTGAGAAAATACTGAAGAACAAATGAGTAATTAATCATATACACAAAGGACAAGCTTAGATTTTTATAGAACTCTGCTCTAAATCCACGTGGGCCTGGCATTGCATTATTTAGTATCAAAAACAATGCTATACTTTTTGTTTTTTATACCCTTTTTGCTGAAAGTGCACATTTTGTAAAGATCTGTTGGTGTAAAGCAAACAAATTTGACAGCTAGTCTAAACTTGGGTGAATCGAGTGTTCTAGTTTCTGAACTAATGCAGCTTTAGCTTTGGTGTAAGTGTGGTTTTGGCATCTTCATTCGCTTGTATGGTCTGTTAAATGGGCTGGTCATTCTGTAGTGCTTGTCTGCTCTACTTGAGCAGAAAACATGTGTCTGATGTCTCATCCACCCATTCACACAAGCACCTTTTTCTACACCTAAGTGCTTTCTATAAATCTGTTTCTAAAGACAAAGGGGGACTGTGGTTTTGAGATTGTGGCCCCCAAATTGTGAAACCCAAAACTTAAGAACCACCTGTTCAGGCTTGCTCCTACTTAGCTTCATGTAATTATACTATTTTAATTGTTGTATCTTATTCTTTGTGATTTTTTTGTTCAGTTACATGCATTTATAGTTCGATGCCTGGCTGCTACAGCCCACCCTCAGGCATCACCAAAGCCATCCACATGAGATATTTTTAAATTATTTCCTCGGCTGCTTTCTGGAAAAAAACATACTAGCAGCAGCCAGTGGCTCCCTTCAGCCTTATAGTAGATAGATCTATGGTATCAATTTTAAAAACTTAGCAGCATCCTTATCAAATTATTGCATTCACAAGATTTTCAGAAATCTTGACCTCTAACCTTGAGGTTGAGGTCACTGGGGTTGAATTCCTCCGAGAGTTTTAGCAGACACACTTATGGTATCAATTTGAAAGTCCTACGTGTTGTCACCCGCCCGCCCGGCAGGGTAACGACAATACCTCATCAACGACACAACGCTGAGGGGTAGTAATGGAAAAGCTCCACTGCTGTCTTTCACCTTTACTGGAAGGTGCACAAGTCTCCATTGCAGAGCATTGACAGCATATTTTACAAGTCTTTTCAACTCAAACGTGTGCAGCACATTTAATTTTCTTGCAACTGTTCCATAAATTTTGGTTTTCCACATAATTTGTGCTAACTTCATGAGCCTTTAATACACAGAGGGAGTGTTTGTTTCTATAAAGTTTAGGAGTGGCATTATTTTTCTTGAAATTCACAGTATGAAATACTGCATGGGAAAACGCATTTACCTCAAATATGGCACACAGATTCGATATTTCACACTGAGATCTGATGCTTTCAAGACCAGTCGAGGGAGCGCACCACCATCCTCATAGTCAAACAACAGGACTTTGAGAGCGTGTACTCCTTACCTGGTGAGACTTGTAGAAAAACAGGCTGAAGTTGGTGAAGACAACCCAGAGCTTCTGCCAGCCGTTGCTGTTCTTAAACTTCCTTAGTAAGTTTCCTGATAGCTGATTCTACAAAGAGAAAAACAAGCCTGATTCTGACGCTTTGAAAGCCATCCATATCTCACTATTAGTGCAACACTCGTGAAATTTAACTTCTACCTGCACTTTCAAACATGCAATCAAGCTACTTTGTCTACTTTTCTAAAGAGGCTTCATTTTACTAGGTATAGCTTCCAACATGATCTGATGTCGTTGTGTTGGTGCTGTTCTCAGATCAACAAAACTAATGTTGCCTCAGGTTCAACATTGCAAGTGACCAATCACATTGTACTGATGTCATAGCTTTGCGATTGCACCATCACACCACAAACCACATCGTAACGCTAACCCCATAACCTTAACCCCCAACCATGAGCAGGTCTTTTCCAAATCGCAATGCTATGACATCATAAAAATGCGATTGGTCAGATGCAATGTTGATCCTGGACAAACACCAACACGAGGAGATCAGATATACTAAAGGTTCCCGCCCTAATCTGACACACACAGTGTGTTCAAATTCGTTCATTTAAATGAATTAGACACACTCAAATAATGATTAAACACACTGAAGCCTGCATAATTATTCCTCCTCTTCACACTGACCATTAGCAGACAGTCTGTTCCCATTTTGCCTGTAGTATGTAAGAGCGAAGGTACAAATTTTAGATTCAGTGCAGAAATATACCCCAAATTTGAAGCTTCTACAGTCTGAAATCTTCAGATTAAATCGATATTTCCCATTTTTCCAGGAAAAAAAAATTGTGTTTTAAAAAAAGCCAGCAATTCTTACCAAATATTAACTATAAAAAAAGAAGATTCACTCCAGTGTTTCTTCATGAAGTTGTATTACAGTGAATGTAACACAAGGACACTAGAAAAAGTCTTTCTTAAAATCTAGCTGTGACATGCACTGAACTTCATAAGGACTGTGGATTAATTACCATTAAAATCACTGGCAGTAAGAACAGGAGGAATTTTATCAGAAAGGAAAAATTGTTGAACCTGTGTGGTTTTTTTTGGGTTTTTTTGGAAGTGTGACAGACTTACTTTGGGAACCAAGCCTTGAAAACACATCCAACATAATACAAGAGAAGATATGTTAACACTAAAGACACAAAAACTGATTCTTAAGAGCCATTTTGTGTCTAAACTTTCTAAGACTTGTGGGAGTAGATGAGCTCTCACAATGGCGAGGGGATTTTTGGCTGGGCTACTACATAAACTTTCTATTTAACCCCAAAAGAATAACTATAAGGCAGGAAGGAAAAATCACAGTTTTGGCCCCTCTGCAATAAATTATGCTTAATTAAAGTCTTTAATAGTGGTGTTAATACCATAATATTTCACTATGTCGCTATGAGGTATTACTACAACTTTAATTTCAATTTCCTCTCTATAAATCTTGCTTCCTGCGATACAGTTCAAATAAAACATAAACACAGGGCCTCTCCTGTCTGCCTGGCTCCTTTACCTCTAGACTCCTGCAGGATTCACTAAAGGAGAGGCTCTGAACACGGTACCAGCAGATAACAGACAGAGGCACTGGTCCCTGGCCACTCGGGGGCCCCACCAGGGGGGTCTTATTCTCACTGACTGGACTAGGCTCCTCTACCACGCAGGAATGCACAGACGTATGGGGGAAAGAAAGACAGACAGACAGAGAGAGAGAAAAAAAACAGACAGGGAGGGAAGGAGGGACAGAAACACAGAGACTGAGTAGGTGAAACACAGGCATGCAGTGGCAGGGGTTAACACTCAGGCCGACGGTGTGTCCAGGCAAGGCTGTGAAGAGGACATTGTTACAACTACAGAGGAAGAGCAGAACTAGATCAGGACACAGCTGGGTTGTAGGAAGGCTACATCCCAAAACAGGATCCGTTCTGTTAATGCGAATGAGGACGTTTAGCACATCTACGTACTGCTCTCTCTCTCTATTTATAGACAGTCAGAGTTGCCGGGAAGAGAAGAAAAAGGACAAAACAACTCAGGAAAGCCACAGTTTGGAGTTTAGATCAGGACGTCACATTGGCTACTGCCAAAAGAAGGAAACGTGAGAACAGTAACCTCCTCGAGGCTGTAAATGAAGTAATCCAACAGTAACTCGTAAAAATAATTCAATGAATAAAAACTCCCCATACACAAAAGATCAGAAGCAGATCGGTTTAAAAGCACTGTGTGGAGGATTTGTTGACTAGCAGTGGTACAGCTGAGTCATGTTTTCACAAACACTGACTGATCCATGGAGTTTGCTTTGATGCAAATGCATGAGGAACCTTATGCATAAGGGTAGCGTCACATCACATCCTGTCACTGGTTTCACACTATTCCATCGACAGACAGCTGTTTGCGTGAATTTTACGGAAGAGGATTAGGGCCACTGGAAAAAAACAAAAAGCGGGCACGTCTTTTTTTCTTTTCCAGAATTCTGAGAAAAAAAAAGTCAGAATTCTGAACTTAAAGTCAGAATTCTGACTTTTTCATCAGAATTATTTTTTCTCAGAATTCTGACTTTAATCTCAGAATTCTGAGGGGGAAAAAGTTCGAATTCTGAGAAAAAAGTCCGAATTCTGAATCAGAATTTTTCTCAGAACTCTCAAAAAAAGTAGAATTCTGAGAAAAAATAATCCTGATGAAAAAGTCAGAATTCTGAGATTAAAGTCAGAATTCTGACTTT
>NW_005187410.1:5447256-5480774 GCF_000239375.1 Pundamilia nyererei
ATCCTGATGAAAAAGTCAGAATTCTGAGATTAAAGTCAGAATTCTGACTTTTTCATCAGAATTATTTTTTTCTCAGAATTCTGAGGGGAAAAAGTCAGAATTCTGAATCAGAATTTTTCTCAGAACTTTCAAAAAAAGTAGAATTCTGAGGAAAAAATAATCCTGATGAAAAAGTCAGAATTCTGAGCTTAAAGTCAGAATAATGACTTTTTTCTCAGAATTCTGGAAAAGAGGAAAAAAAAAAAGATGTGCCCACTGCCCCCCAGTGGCCCTAATCCTCTTCTGTAGAATTTAGAATAAAAGAATGCACAATTAAAAAAAAAATTAGGGCAGTCTTAATCCACAAGTTTATAGTTAAACTTATAGTACTGACCCTAAAGAAATGTTTCTAAATCTGCAGCTTCACTTGGCTTGATGGTGACTTATGGTGAATTTGAGCTAAATGTGGTAGTTTGCAACTAGCTGTCATTATAAAAGAGCATGTGGCATTTAAGGACACAGATACCTACTGGAAGACTGAATTTTTAGATCTGACAGTGTGGATGGCTACAAGGAGGAATCCAAACGAGCCATAATGTTGCTTTGTATCTGCTTAATGTGTAAATAAGAAACTGTCGCTGACTATTCTGCCTTCATCAAAACAAAAACAAAAATAAATTAATTATAATTTTCAAAGTGCTGCTCCAAAGTGGTCAATTATACTTTCACAAACCGCTTTATTGCGATTACGTTTGATGTGTTTATTTGCCTTCAGAGCTGCCTTCATTTTTTCATGGCATGGACTAAACAAGGCGCTGAAACATTCTTCAGTAATTTTAGTCCACATTAATAGGATCCCTTCACAGTGCACCTTTAAAAACTCACTTGTGTTTCTTATTTCAAGAGCAAACAAACTTCTTTCATTATTTGTTCCAATCAAACTTGCTTCTGATTTAATAATAAGTGTTGTGACATTTAAAAAAGAGTGACCCTTGCTAATCTTGTTTAAAAACAAAAAAAGCATTAATGCTCCAGCTGAATTAGTAGTTAATGGGATATAGCAACCTGTTAAGCAGCTTAAGGGGGATACTGTTCCCACTGAAAGATCATCAAAGTGAATTCAGATACAGCACACACTCAGAAACAGAGAAAGAAAACAGCGGGGCAGGAGGAGGGGGGCAGGTCTGAGGTGGGCTGATACCTCCACGGCTATGCTAAAGTCCACCATTGACACGCTGGTGTTCCTGTGCCAGCACACGTGCACCATGGTGTTACCACGGTGAGGCGTGGGCTTCTCCAATGACACGTGGGGAGCTGTCATGTCGTCCTCGGACTCTGCCTCCACCGAGGAGTCCTCTGGGCATTCTGGGAAAGTCAGGAGGTTGTTACTGCTAGACAATGAGCAGGATGATGAAAGAGGGGGAAGGAGAGGCGCTAAAACACAGACAGCGTCAGACCAATCAAAAATCAGCATGTATCTGGGAATTCACATGGTGTGTCTCTTAACAGTTAACGCTGCTTCATCACAAAGTCAAGCTTCTCACATTCAGCTGTGTGGCTTCGTACTAACTTACTGTTGTCTGTCAGGCTGCTGGTCAGCAGCTCAGATGAAGGCCCGTTGCTGGTTTTTGCCATTTCTATCGCCATCTTTACGTCCTCCATCCACTTGTCCATCTCTACCAAAGAACTGGAGGAAAAAACACACAAATGGACAGAATGCTGAACAAAACAAGCACAAAGAGTCGCTGCAGGGTAGGCCCGGTGGTCAGAAATAGTCTGGTTAGCCCAGCCAAATGTTCCTCTTAAATAACAGTAAAACATGAACCATCTGTTTATTGAGGCAAAGCGAATCAGTTAAACATCTGAGGGCGGGAAAAGCATGAACTCACGTTGTTGTTGACTGCATGCTTTATGAATTGAATTTATTTTTATCTTCCAAGTATACTTTCTTATACTGTTAGCTTATTTTTATTTGATTTAACAAAAAAAAGAAATATGCAGATGAGTTTTTAGTAGCTTTTCTGAGTAACCTGCCATCCTCCTCTCCGGGGGCAACATCCCTCTGTTAGAGGGTAAAGCAACAGACTCTGTGTAGCCAAAGAGGCTAAAAGGGAAAAGACTGAAAATCACAATTTTATGAGCTCACTGTAACTAAAAGTAGATGCTTTTAAAGATGTAACTCAACAGCATCTAAAATATTTTTAAAAACCTGCCACTTTAGGTTCAAGGTGCAAGGTGTTTGCTGGCAATCGTACCTAGCTGCTACTACTACGGACTGCCGTTGCCCAACCAATGTGAAGGCATGAGGTACACCCCACTCATCCTCACTCTCTCTGATCTGGAAGAAGAACACAGAGACACAGAAAAGACATTAGAGAGCTGCAGTATCTAGGACAGCAAAGACCAAAATAGGCAGAAAAGGAGGGAAGGCGGGAGAGCAGATGAAAAGGAAGCGAGAGAGAAGCAAACGTGTAGCTGTCCTGAAAATATGTGTGTATGTGTGTGTGTGTTCCTGTCTACCTAGCTTTGTGAGGCCCGAAATCTGCATTCTACCATACTTGTGAGAACCAACAGTCACTTGTGAGGACAAACACGGGTCCTCACAAATTTGAAGGCCTTTTTCAGGCTCAAAATATTGTTTTGGTGTCAAGGTTACAATTAGGTTATGGTTAAGTATTAGGGTAAGGGTTAGAGTTAGACATTCATTTTTAATGGTTAGGGTTAGGGTAAGGTGCTAGGAAAACCACTATGTCAATGAAGGTCCTCACTAAGATAGCTGAACGAGCTTGTGTGTGTGTGTGTGTGTGTGCTAGAGTGGGGGCAGATGTTCTCTAGTAATGACAAACTGGTGACAGCCGCTCCAACGCCCTGTGTTCTTCTGAGAGACAACGGCACTTACTGTCATGCCATGGAGCGGCAGCTGCCCGTGCACTTTGAACTGATTTGTCGCCGTCATCCCTCGACTTGTGTATAAAATGATGTCATCAAACTATTGCAAAAGAGGCAGAGGAGGACACGTTAGTTAAAAATCCTAAGAACAAATTAACAACTCGGTGGCATTAAAAACCAAAACTTAACACTGATATCCTGCACACACAAACGCTTCTCTTCATGCTTATGCAACCAAATCAAATACTCGTGTAAAACACTAAGGCCGCCAAAGTTCAAAGCAACATGTGCTACGTTCCCCTGCGTGAACCTTTGCGGTTGCACTAAATCTGCCAACACCATCTCAGTAATGCATAGCCGGGCAGGATAAAAGCATGATTATCATTTCTGCTGAGATCAGTCAGCTAAATAATTCGATTAGTGAGATGAAGAAAGTGGGACGTTACCAGGAAAAACATTCGCTGCTGCAGCCCTTTTCCAGACAGTTTACTGAGGCAGCCCAACCTGATGAACTCCTGAGGAAAGAAATCATTTGTCACAAAATCTAAACAGAAACAAAAAGTTAAACAAATCTCTCTCCTGTAGATTTCAAACGCACCCGACCAGGAACAACGAGATTGTCGACGCCAATCAAATCCTTCTTCAGCTCCAGAAGTTTCTGCAAGTTCTCCATCTTGATTAGGCTTCCCTGAAGCTGGTCCACCACCTCAGACACATCAGCTAGAGCAGCTGGACACCAACCAGAGGTAAGAGATCGTTACAGATGCTCCGTTACACCAAAACACTGAAATATGCTTCTGTGAACTGAGTGTAACACCTCTGCAATCCCTGAAGTCCACATGAGTAGCTGGGTAATGTTTGCACAGGCGCTCCAGGATCTGCTTGTAGTGAATGAGGCGGTGCAAAGGCCGCAGAATAAAGACGTTGAGGGGAATGTAGCAGACCTTTTGCAGCTCGAAGTCTCTGCAGAGACCCTCCAACCTTCGGGACGCCTTGCACGCCTTCTCAAGCTCCAGCAGGATTTCAGACTGCTTACTCAGGTTTGCTGTCAGGGGCTGCAGGTAAGACTTGTTATCCACGAACAGTCGTGATTTTCTCTAAATAAACACGTATAGAAGTTTAACAAAAAGTCACAGCTCACCTTCAAACCCTGAAGGTTCTTCAACAGGACATCTCCAATGCGCTGGTAGTCTCCCTTAATGTGTGCGTTAGAGCGTCCTTCCCTTAAAAGAGAAAGACAGCAGTCCCTTTTAAGCAATGTCTCCTAATCAGTGGTTACTATTGGAGCTTATTTCCTGTTTAGCTTGCAAAATCTTCTTTAAAATATATGAAGAATTGCGTCGCTTTATGATGGTTCAGAAAATACAGCTTTCTTAAAAAACTATTTCTATAACCTTTTTGTGTAATGTCCCAAATGTTCTTGCATATTCATGTGTGTTTGCCGCTCTGCTCATGTGTAAATTTTCATTTGCTGTACTTGTTGCCAGCTTTTCTTTTCTTTTTTTATTCATTGATTTATTTTCCTGTGTGAAGCTTATTGTAATATCTGCCTCGCTTTGAGCTACATGAATAAATATTATTATCGTTGTGGACAGCGGATGAGCCGGGTAAGCTACATGAAAGCACTTTAATCTCACTGACTATTCAGTCACACTGCGTTCAAGAATAATTCCAATGAAGTTGGAATGGACGCGTTTAACTTCAAGAAACACCAGCAGGTGTCTCCCTTGAGCATCAGATTCCCCATGTAGGATTCATGAGGAATGGGGCTGCCATTACTGGACTTGGTCAGACTAGTTATTAATTTAATGTTAACGTTTTAGCAGGGAATTTAGGGGGAATATCTCAGTCTGTAAAATGCATCCTACTGCTCTTATGAAAGACGACTTTCTCATCATGTTCTTAACAACCAAGGTCCATATCTAGTACAGTATTTGAATATGCAAAGCTGCAAAAAAAGAAAGACAAATGTAGGGGTGGATAATTTGCATATGCATTTGAATGTGGGTCTTATCAGCCGAGCAAAGCACACTATCACTTTCTGCTTTAATTTGGAGCTCTAATGAGTGTGACTAGATACAGGAGACTTTGAAATAAAAATCACGGACTGTAGTTAATGGCCATAAATTTTAACAGCTTTATGCGTCACTTTCTCCGTGTCTGTGAAAAAGTCAGTGTGTACTAGATAAAGCACAATCATTAAGGAGATCAGAGGGCATACACCCACAAACCAGAATAAAGGCAGGCTGTGGTGCAGCATGACTGTTGTTATGGCGATTGTAGCTCCTTGGGTCATCTAAAGGGACCGGACCGCCCTCTTGGGCTAAATGCCAGCAAAACTCATTAAAAATGGGGGAGGAAGTTGTTTTAAATTGAACCGTAACCCCCGACACATCACCGGGCTTGTTCCTGACCCTGCGGGAAATATCTGGAAGTGAAATGAGCCTCACCACAGTGCCAGCCTCTGCTCCACCTCCCTGAGAAAACCTGTGTGGAACTTGTGCAGAGGCTCAAAGGTGGAGAAGATGGCGTCCTTCAGGGAGTCCGGAGTTGCCTCATCTTGTCCCACGGCACTCTGGAAAGACTGGTATCACGGATACATGCATACAGTGATCTTTCAAGCCATTTAACGAGGGAAATACAGTTTAACCATAAAAGTCTCAGTTCACTAACAAAACCAGGTTTTTGAGTGTTTTGTTTTTTTCATTGTGCAGGTGGCAGCGCTTGTCTACTTGTGACAAGCAGGTCATGCTTGTGACATCATGACAGGATGTTTACAGATGGTGTTTAAACTCTATTAGAACTTCCTGGTATCTGGATACAAGGCTGATTGTGGGTGAATATTTAATTTTGGCCTATATAAGAAATAAAATACTTGATTTATATGAACTACAGTGCTGTGCAAAAGTCTTGAGCCACCCATCATTTTATTATATTTTGCTTCCAAGGGGCCAGATTTTTCTTGTGTTTTTAAAAAGGGGTCTTCAGCAATAGTTTTTCATTGGCTGTTTTTTCACTCATTTCTCACTCATAAGTCCAGTCGTTGTACCACTCATTGTACCACTCATGTTAGGATGTAAAGAGGAGGTGAACTGGTGATTCTGGTTGTGTGTCTCTATGACAGGCGACCTGTCCACGGTGCACCCAGACTGTTGCCATATGACAGCTGGGAGAGGGTCCTTAGATAAGCAGGAGAAAATGGAAGAATGAATGGGTGTTGGGTTTTTTGTTTAAACTGAGGGAATTTGAATACAAAAACGCTATCAGATCCACCATGTAGTACCATCTGAAAAGCATTTGATTGGCAAAATCTTCATTTTTCAGCATGACAATGATCCCAAACACACTGCCAATACAGTAAAATCACACCTGGACAGAATAACACACAGAGGAATATTATCAGTCATGCATTGTCCTCCTCAGAGCCTGGACTTCAATATTACTGAAGCAGTGTGGGATCATCTTGACAGAGAACAGAACAAATGGCAGCCAGCATCCAAAGAAGAGCTTTGCATGTCCTTGAAGAAACTTGGAAAACTATTCTTGAAGACTATTTAAAGAAATTAAAAGAATGTTTTCCTAAGAGAATTTAGGATGTATTGAAGATACCAAATACTGACTTTCAAGCTTGTTAGAATTAAACAATCACCTTTCATACATGTTTACATATGTTTCAATAAATCACAGCAACTATTTCACATTTTTCTAGAAAAATATAAAGAAACGAGGGGTAACTCAAGACCTTTGCACATTTATGTATGATACCAAGGGTTACCAAGAGATCTCCACAGCGATTTTCTTCTGAGAAGAAGAGATAAAGTGAACAGGTAATGAAAAGCCTTTTGCCTCCTTTCAAATCCCTTAATTAGCTGAGGATGAATCGAAGAATCAATAGCCGACCATTCTTAACGCTGTTGTTTCATTAACTCAGAGAGAAGCCTTATGTTTATGTTTGTGGACACTGAACAGAAAACAGCTTTATTTAGTTGACGTGATGGGAAAAGGAAGTGGGTTTTAGGAAAAGTGAGCGCTGGAAACGAGGCGCCAGCTGTTGTTCAGATGACTTCACCCTTAACAGCAGCGGCACCAACCACAGCGAGGGAGCACACATACACATGCAGCAGAATAAAAGAACGAGGGCACAAGCCCACCCAAAATATTTATGAGATGTGTGAAAGACTCCTCTGAAAACTGCAAGCCGAGAAAAGCTGCGGCTTTTGAACCTGCCAGTGTAAAAGGAGAGCCGAATCAAACAACGGCAACGCTTCAGTCCAGCCTCATAAGGACATCCTCCTTGATTGCATGTGAAGGAGCGGTACCGCACATTTAATATCCTGTTTGTACCCAGCAATTAAATCTACAGGAGCAGGCTGAAGCAGTGAGTCACAGGCAGAGAGCGCATGCGGCTAAATCCATCTATCTCTTTAAACACAAACACAGTTTAGTATTCACAGCCTTGAACGAGGGAGATAAATGCATTTTGGAGAACGAGCGTGGGGAATGAATAAAAAATGAAATCGCATCTGCCAAAATATTCCTGTGTCACTGCCTGACTCTATGTTTTGGCGGGTGCTCTGCGATGGAGCAGCTAACCGGAATAATCAATGTTTTCCCCCCAGAGGACAAGCGCAGGAGAAAACAAACAGGAGAGCGTCGGCCTGGCGAGCGACTTGGCCCATCTTACCACAGTCACCACCTCGAGGTCCTTCACATACGTCCGTTCTGTTGTCAGCAGCTCCTTGGCGATGAAGTAGGCTCGATCTGTTGGGAACCTCTGCAAGGGCATCACAAACGGGGGGTGCAATCAGCTCCACAAATGTCTAACAGTAACTTTATTCAGGACAGATAATCTGGGTCCACTTCTATTTTCAGTAGCAACTTTATTTAAAAAAAATCTTTACAATGACACAACAAGGCAATATATTAAAGTGGCTCTTGGTTACAAACCTTCCTTCGAACCTCGTCTTCATCATCAGTGCGAACGCTGCAGGCGTCGTTGAGCAATGGGCTGGTGAGCGGGGAAGGCAGCCGGCCGTCGGGACTGTGACTGCACAGATCCAGCGACTTCTGACCGTTGACCATCCCGTGGGAGTGTCCAGAGGACGCGGACAGGTGAGGACTGTTGGAAACCACACCTGCACGGAGCCATAGGTGACCATAATGAGATGAGAAAACGATGCACGATAAAGTTAGGCAGCTCTGAGAGCACTTGCCTACTTTAAGCCGCAGACGGGTTGAGTTTTGCAGAAATTAAATAGTAAGAACAATTTTAATGATCAAATTGTTAGAATTTCTGAAGCAAACTTGAGGTTTCTTTGCTTTTCTCTGTATTACATTGTTATAAAGCATTTGGGGTTTTTTTTTTCAAACTGATTAAATGACACATTAGGAACAAGCTGAAGTGTGTGATGACATTTTTCGCCACGTTCTGACATTTGTTGAATACACAGCTAATAAATCGAGAATGTAATCAACAGATTATTTGATAGGGAAAATAATTGGTAGTTTCTGCTGCACAGAAATGTCATCTTCGTCAGATGCTGTGGTGGCATTTGGCTAATAATTAAACTCTCCAGCATTCGATTCATTATCCTACACTGCACACTTTACCTAATAGACACCTTAGCAAGCTAAACCAAACTGTTTCAATCATTGCATCTGAGGTCTGCTTACAGAAAATATAGAGTCAGCCGTGACTCACTCAACATTCCAGACAATTCTGGCAGTTTTCTTACCACGTCAATCAATACGCAAGCTGAGACAAATACTGCAGGGTGATCGAGAAGAACGGCTTACTTAGTGTCATCCATTCTGACAGCGTTCACTCAGCTTACTTACTATGTTCCGGCAGCAACTTGCTCACCTCTCTCTGGCGACTTCTGGTGTGTTGGCACGAACGCAACAGCTATAACAAGAACGCAGGGCAGTGCAGCTGGTGGCTGCAGTTAGCTCAATGCACAAGTACAGCTGAGGGAAGGAGTGACTCAGGCAAATACACACATCTAGAGGAATGCTACAAAGGAGACGGAAAGGTTCTAATATCTACAGTGGGGACCAGACTCCAGAAAATACACCGACTTCAACGGTTTAAAAAGAAGGATTTGGAAAAAATATCGTTTTAACGTCTTTATTGACTCTGCTGAACGCATATAGTTCAAAATTGTGTGAAAAGCAGCATAGAAAAGGCCCAGTGAACATCTACAAGAACACCGTGAGCGAATGAATGCAAGACAGCAGACAGACGTGGAAAAAGTGGGGATAAATGCATTCATGCTTCTAGGCCTGTAATAGTAAATGGCTTTATGAATATTTTAGTAAACTGCTTTTTGTTTTCACTCTGTTACTGCTGAGTCGAGAAACGTGTTAATGACAAATGGGTTAATTTGGAAATTCAGAAATTATATAATTTATAACATAAACACAAATCAATTTCACATTAGGTTTAATTTAATAAATTACACAATAAGTAAAAAATACTGTACATTTCAGCTCTTTGTAAATGAGCTTGCTGTGATTTCTTACAGTCTAATTTAATGTAAATGTCAATATCTTACTAGATATAAAGTACTGAAATGACAGTAATACCACAGTATATTACAGTACATACAGTAGAGTGCATGCAGAGAGCAGCCAGAGCAGAACAGCAGGACCTGAGCCATACCACAAATCTGGTTTATCACAGCATGCATTGCAAACAAACCATCAAGGACACCAGTGGGTGAGAACAAACACAAGCCTGGCCCACACTGCAGTGATCCAGTAACTCCCAAATCTACATTATCTTAACACCCTCTCTTAAATTCCAGCGCTAATTTTGATTTATTATGGATGGACAGACTTCAGTAGGTATTGATAGAAGTGTAAAACCATCATATCTCACATTTGATATGCCTCTTAATGTCAGCGCTAAAGACTTTCTGGGGGGCAACCGCTGAAGCAGTTGATATGATGGATGAGCAAAGAGACTCTGTGCTTTGAGGTGCTGCCCTTAAACTGCCATTCACACATAGAGTAACGCACGCATTCACCGATACTAAAACCCGCACATTCCCAGGCTCCTGTCATCTACAATCTCGTTATCTGGATCATTGCAGAAAAGGGAACCCAGAGGCTGGTAATCTTGTTTTCTTGTTTTTTTCCTCAACCACACATTATGAGTTACAGAAAAGATAGACATGTATTCAAAGTTAGAAAAAGAAAAACTTACAAGATCAAACAGTTTCATGCTGACAGACAGGGACAGAGAAAAATAAAGAAATGAAACAGAGAAACAAAAAATGTAAAATAAAGCTCAACAGCTTGTTAAACAGAATACACAAAGACAAGCATGAAGACAGGGGTGCAAAAGAAAGTTAAGAAAGGAGACTGGAAATAAAAGTTAGGAAGACTGCAGCTCGGTGATGCCAAATTACTGCCAGAGATACTTGAACGCAAATCAAGAGCAGACTGGGATTGTCAACGATGGGCATGAAAAGCCACAAACTGTTGTGGAGTGACCACAGTGTAACACTGCAACACACACGTGCTTTTAACTCTATCAGATGAAGCCACTGCCGGTCCCGCGAAGCTACTACTCACGCAAATCTTGTGATCTCGTAACTGCCAAAACATCTGTGAACAAGAGAGCGCAACTCCCCCCACAGGGCAAGGGCTAAACTAAAACTCTGATACTTTGTGATGTTTTTATGACAACATGCTGATGTCAGATTGTTCTTTTTCAAGGTCAACTTTAACCTTGCGTGCTAAAACTGCTTAGGTACTCATGTCCCCCAAATGAAGTTTGAAAACGATCCATAAAATTGTGGGTAATATATAACTTTTACTAATTTTCACATTGGATGTGACCTTAACTTTGACCCGATTTTCACCAACATGAAATCAACTCCAGCTGTTATTGATATCTAGCATCACACAAAATTTTGAAAATTAGATCTTGATAGCTGTGGACGCTAGACTGATTGCAAACAGATACACAGACAAGCAAACAAACAGAGCCGATTACACACTCCCTCCCTTTGGCGGGACATTTAAACATGACAGCTAAATCATAAAGTTTGCTTCAAGTTAATGAGTGGAGGTACTGCATATGGATCAGCATCACTTCAGACCAGAACTTCTCACAACAATCAAATAGTAGGTGCTGCATTAAGAGTAAAAAAAGAAAGGTAAATGTACAGAAGTTAACAGTTACTACTACCTCAATGACACATCAACAGACCCCAGAAAATATTAGTACCAAGCACAAAGTGTCTTATGCAGAAACCTTTAAAAATGTAACTAACTTCAAATAGTTAGATGTGTCTATGGACAGCTATGGAGCAAAATGTGGATTTTCCGTAGGGAGTTTTAAGGCATCGTCTGACTTATGAATAAAATCTACAACATTTTTAATCAGCCTCACGTTTCAAACTGTCTGAAAGCCTCTGTACTCTCTGTAGTTTTTAATTAGTAGCCATTGAGTGTAAAATCCTTAAAAGGCACGTGTCTATGTCCAAACGGACATGTTAATATAATTAAAGAACAGCGAGGCTGAACATTAAAGCCGCTCCATGAAATGGGCAAGAAAAGCCTGAACGCATACATTCGGCTACGTTTAAAAAGTGCTTCTACTCAGCAGTGCTGTGCTGTGACCACTATGGACTCGGGAGTGTGTGGATGTGAAAAAGCCTCCTGCTTACGTTCTGACCCAGACCCCTCTAGCTCTCAGTCGCAGATGGTTTAAAACTTTTAGCGCACTTAACAGCTGAAAATGTGTCCGATATCCTCATCGCTGAAGGCATGGGAAGCATCCTCATCTGCCTCCTCATCCAGCTGGAGGCTGCCAAAGGAAAACGTGTTTCTTGGTATGGGGGAACTAGAATTAGCCTCTGCTGGGCTACCAAACATCACGGGGCTGCTGCAGGTGCCCCTGTTATTTTCTAACTCCGACTCGCTGGACTCTGAGCCGCTTGTGTTCGGGCCATCGTTCATTTGAACTGCTCCATACTGTGTGACACCGGTTGATCTTAATCGTTTCTGCCCCAGACTGGTCCGCGACCTGCCTGGCGCAGTTAGCCCATTGGCCACCATGCGGCGCTCAAGAGCAGCCATGCGTTCAGCCCGAGAGAGGACAGTACGCGATTCTTGCTTTGCAGAGGACGTTCCTTGGACTGCGTCTGCGTCAAAATGGGCTTTGTGGAATTTCTGTGAGCGAGGAGATCGGCCCATGACGGGAGAGCATCTGCCGTCATTAAAGTTAAGTGGAGTGGGACTGTAGCCGTTCTGGTCTATGCGACTGAGGGAAGGTGAGTGATGGAGAATGTCAATCACAGGACTGGCAGTGACACCTCTTGAACCCGTCACAGTGGAAACTGTTATAGGGCTGTTGCTCTGCCTCTCTTGGACACCTATGTCTCCTATAATGCTATGAACAGGACTTCGGTCAACCGTTTGGCATGACTGCTTGGGAGAATGTTCTAGCTCATGACTCATCATGAGCGATGCTCTAGAAGAAGAAGACTCCCTATACATCCTACTCAGAAAGTGCTCCTGTTGAGCCTGCAGAGCCCCATTTATCCCTCCAGAGCCAGATCCCCAGGGGAGCATACCCTGTTCTCTATAGCTGTGGTCTGACCTGCTAGCCTGCTCCCTGCCCAAGTAATACTGAGCATCTACATCACTGCAGTCAATGTAGGGAATGGAAAAGCTGCCGCCTTTAGCAGCCCTAGATGCTGGACCTGTATTCAGATGTTCGGGGTGGGTCTGTCGTGTTGGGCTCCTCGTCTCCTCTGTCCTGGATACAGACCCCGTTCTCTCTTCGTGGCCATTTCTCTGATGCGAGGGGCTCATCCTCGCCCGCGAAGCTGCCGGGTCTTCTGCACTCACCAGGACCGACTCCTTCCAATGACGCCGAGGAGAATCAATTCTGTCCCCAGGAGCACCACTCTGCCAGTACGAGACAGGAACACAGGGTTAAAGAATTTAAAGACCACAATTTATTCATTGTATTCATTACTCTTACTGAAGGCCAGGATTTTAAAGTTTTTAAATTAATTCTACCTGACTTGAAAATACCCTGCAGTACCCCCATGGCTCTGTTTTGTTGGGCAGGCTGGCATCTTCTATGCACACACACATGTGCAGGGATACCACAGCACAGTATTGGGCTACCATGTGTCACCAGAACAGCCCTAGTGCTCCTTATTAATGATTCCCACTCCACAAAGTCTCTTGAACTGTGTTGGAGGGATCAAACACTATTCTTCTAAAAAGATGTTCTCTAATTTGGTGCTATAATGACAGCGTTAGCTGTATAAAACAGGAGTTTATTCATACCAGAAAAATGATCTTAGAGCATAACAGAGTCTTAAGATCCATGCCTCCGGATGAGTAGGCTGTATTTTGCTGTATTTTTACATTATATGCATTTTAAAAAGAGAAAACAATGTGAAAAGCGACACTATGGACTGTATTTGCTCAGACAACAAAAAATGCTGTATGCAACAAATTGCCCACTTAAAAGACTCACATCTGTTGGCACTTCACGGTGGCTTGGAGAAGGCAATGGTGACAGGCGACTGTTGTGTTGGACCCGACTGCTGTACTGAACACGACTGTGTTTCCTGGCAGACAGGATATTAAAGGTCAGCGTTATAAACTCTGAGCACCCTCGCCTGTACCAAATATGTCAAACGTATCTGCAGCCTTTACCTTTCAAACGGGATCTTTTTAAATTCAGACTCTTTCACATATTCAATCACCTGCTTCTGCGTGCGACCGCTGCAGAGATAAATACGAGACAGTTAATGATGAGCTATTCCGCAAGAGCCTTAGTAGACTGTTAAGTGATGCTGTGTTCTTGCAGCCATGATAGACAGAGTTTAGCTCTTTGATGCAAATGCTACCTGAATCTAAAGGAGGAGCCTCGTGAGAAGAGTACCGGCTTGGGCTTGGGCTTAGGTTCCTCAAATAGGCGGAAGAAGGCGTGATATTCAACACAGATCTTCCAGAAGACTTTACAGCAGTCCCTGCTTGGCATTAAAAACTCCAGAGTGTCCTGATATGAACTCTGGGAGACACATCAAGACATTTAAACACAACATCAGTCAGTGAGCTGAAGGGTTTCAATATCTTGTGATGTCACTTACATTTAGATCCGGCCTCAGCTTAATGAGGAAGCGTTTTCTCTTGAAGCTCAGTTTTCGAACTTTAGACCAGTTGAAGGCGTTAATCTTTGTGTGTCCCTGAAGTGATGAAAAACAGAATTCACTATTTTGCACTACTAAACATATAAAAAGCGTTTGATACCAGTTGGGCTGACCTGCACTGATTTTAGACTAACCTGGAAGACCAGGACACCCGTGTGCGCCACAGTCAGGCTTAACTTTGTTCCCTCGCGATCCTTGGCAGGATGGAGCCGAATCCCGTACATCTCCAGCCTGCGAGCAACTTCTAACAAATGGCAGTCTGATTCTGCTGGTGTCTGACCACTGTGGTATAAAACAAAACAAATGAAACTATATTTCATGTAGTGTTTAACAGAAACAAATCTCAGGGAAAGACCATAAGCATCAATAAAGCGAACATACTAACGAGCACTGTCGCAAACCTCCACTGTCAAAAAACAAAGACACCTTCTTAGTGTTAGGTTGTCTATACTTTCGAAAACTGGAAGCACTGGAAGCATACTGTGGTGGTTTGAGCAAATCAAAGATGTGGAGCTACCTGCTGTGGGGACCGCTCGCGAATGAGGGACCAGCTGAAAGTAGCTTTTATTTAACCCACATCTGTTAAACTCTTTAATATCTTTTAAACCTTGGTGTTATTATTGCAACAAAATATTCTGTGTTATACGCTCATAAAAATCTTTTACACACAGGAACACGAGCTTTAAAATTCAATCTATTCATTGTTCACTTTAGAAAGTATTTTCTAGATGGTTTTGGAAATAATTATTAGAGCAGGGAGGGTAAATTCAGACAAAAATGAATCGTATTCCCCTGTTGGATATCTGGCTTATTAAAGTGAAAGACAAAGACAGAGTTCAATCCAGGTTTCTCAAGTTTATCTGAGTTTCTGGAGAAGTGGTGGGAGGGGCTGCAAATGCCAACTAACCTTCCTATTTCTTATCAGTGGATAAGCCTTCCTGTTTCCTGTGTGTGGTAATTAATAAGAGATTTAATTCTACATGGCACATAGCCAGAAGTACTGCAGTCATCAACTAAGAAGGACTCTTGGTGGGAAAAAAAGAGCACTTTAAAGGGAGCAGTCAGCTCTAACGGAGCTGCTTTCATGTTGCCGCAGCCACCCACTGCGTGCCCATCTCTGGCAAGACACCCTGTAATGCTGAGGTGAGACAAGTGTCAGCAAAGCATTGGCACATATTCAAACCCACGCACGGTTGGGGGAATTTTGTGAAATGTGCTTTAAGGACATTTGGAAAGTTTCCAGTAACATACCACTCCCAAAACGAGTGGCAGTTATAATAGAAAAGCCTAAAAAGAAGCGCCAAGTTCAATCGCCAGCTTCACTTCTCGCAACCTCCTGCACGAGACGCCTCAAAGCGCTCTCTGACAAACTGCGTTTTTAACCTACTGAACCGGCCGACAGCAGCAGCGTGAGTCATGCAGCAGGTTGAAGGAGGATTTCAGATCTCTGTTAGGAGGAAAGTAATCTTCATAGACAGAGCAGAAGATGAACTCACATCCACTTCTGGCCAGAAGCTGTAAAACAACTTACAAAGACTGCCTTTTCTAAGCCCGTGTATAATAAAAATACACAGCTCTCTGAGAAAGGAGCCTTTCATTCAATGGCTGTTTTCCTGAATGTGCCACCTCTATAATAAAAGTTCCCAGTGGGACACGCACGCGGTCTGAAACAACATTTCCTGTTGACGGGTTGAGAGAGTAATTTGAGCGCAGCCATGCCTTCAGTGACCTTATGAAGAGAGTTAAACAGAAACTACGACTGGAACCAAACAACTGCCTTATTTTAAAACCACTGTGCAGCCTTGAATCAAGATCTCTACTCACATATTCTTTGAGTGAAACTCCATGATTTTGTCAATGAGGGGCATTTGATCTGGGATGTAGTTGTTGTTGAGGAGGTGTGACCGGCACTGGCTCTCCTCAAAGTCTCCGATCTCAGCTTAAGGTAGACAAGAAAGAAAGGGGGGTGAAAAAGCTCATGTTATACAAAATAAGAATAAAATAAATAAGAATTGATAATAATGAGAATAATAGAAAAGAAAGTCAATGTAGGGTGCTTGTAAAAGCGCTTCAGAGCGTGGCTTTTCTGGAGGAATTAAAGGTTTTTCCTCTTTTAGTGTTTTATTGATACAAAAAAACTTTGATCACTATCATGTGACAGACTGTAGCAGTGAAAATGCTCAGATTTCCTGGCATTGGCACCATCTAACTAAAAAATACCCACCGTAATACACAGATAATCAATTTGCAGTGGTGTGCAGTGTGCACTGTTACAGTCGCGGTTAAAAGAAAGCATTTAATCTTTAGATGAAATGTTTTCTGTATCAGGATATAATAAAAAATAATCCATGTCTTAGCTGCTCTTAAAATTAGGTAAACAAATCCTCTGATGAACAACAACACATGACATCTTACACCCTATAATTATTCATTTAACAAAAGAAATTCATCAAAAATGAAAAAGCAGTGTGTGAAAAACCCTCACTGCTTCTGCAGGAAATATGAGGCTAAGTAGCCGCTGGGTGCTGATAATCAAATGCACTTGATTAACTGATCATCAGCGAGTTCGAGCACCTCTATAAAAGCAATACTTTAGGCAGCTTGCTGGTCTGGAGCCATTGTTTATTCACACAATGCCAAGAATGAAAGACATCAGTGATTTTAGTGAAGCGATTGTTGCTGATGGTGATGATTTGGGAACTCCTCAAAGTATTCTAGAGACAAATGTGAGGCTAAATCACCGTTTACCTAGTTTTTCAGACACTGCTTCTACATTTTTTTGGGGTTTTTTGTCAAATAAATAACTACTTTCTGTAATTTGTCATGTGTATTTGTTTGTCTGAGGTTGTATTTACCTCATTTTAACAGCTGGTGAGGACTAGATTATTTTTTACTTACTTTTCATGTAAAATCTTAGAACTGATACTGTACTTTGTGGTTTACTTTTGTTTTTTTACCATGACTGCCTTTCATCTATGTGTGTGTTTTGTTCCCGTGAGCTTAATGACAAAAACAGCTCCGGCGTTCCTTACATTGTATAATGTAGGAGACCATCAGAGCGGCGCTGGTGTCGTTGCAAGTCAGACGTCCACAGAAAAGGTCCTGTTTGATCTGGAGGGCAAACAGGTACCTGGGCCAAACACAAACAGCATTCGCATTATACAAAAGGAGGAGCTGGAGTTTGGTGTTTTCTACCACCTGAATTCTGGATCAGATTGAAATCTACTGCTAAACTCAAACATGGCAGCCAAGAGGATTATTGCAAATTCTAACTAAATGAAAAGCATCTTTTGCCTTTCTTTGAACCACAGTCAGCTGGAACAAGTGTACAGTTTAAATTCAGAAATCTATAAGAAGTAAAGTTAGTTTTCGGGACATTTCCTGAACACATTGCACCTCCTGGCTGTAGTCCAGCACAGAAACAAATATAGTCCTGATAAGAGGCATAATAATTTCTTTGGTTTTTTGAGAACATCTAACGTCAGCGCCAACTAGTCAAGCAGTTTACATCCACCTCCGTCCTTCAGCTGCCGAGTTTGCCAAAAAATGTTTTCAATGTCTTTTGCATTTTCAAATCAATGAATAATTATGACAAATAACCAGGATATAAAGTCCAGAACAAGAAAGGAGAAACCGGAAAACCATTAGCTCCGCACTAATCTCCCAGGAGGTAAATCAGAAACATGGCAGCCCTGATATGTGAACAGCATAGCGTGGCGGGGCATAAATCTTGTGGGAACCGCAGCACGTTTCATGTTTCCACAATTGTTTTCAGTCACAGTGGAAATAAGTGACACTGATTTACACTGACACACTGTATACAAGTGCACGTTTCATTGCCAAGCGGAAGATAAGCACGCTGTTGGGACGAAGATAAGTTATATCACACAGAGAGGAGCTCACCTCGTCAGCTCCTCCAGTAGCTGGGCGTGGTCAGGGGGGAAAAACTTCACAGAAAACCTCAGGATTGTGTGTTTCGGCCCTGCGTAAACACAACAAAGAGATCTGCTATTGGACTGCATCAAATACACAAAACAGCAGCCCTTTGAAGCGAGATATGCTTCTCGCTCGCTTACAGGTTTTCTCCAGACAAACAAAGAAACGTCCACTGAGAGAGATTTCTTCAAAGAATAGGGTTCAGTATTTTAAAGCACTTACGCCTGAGCTGCTTGATAATGGGTTTGATATGGTCCAACCAAACCTGTGAAAGAGAGAAGACGGTCAACACGGAGCTGATTTTAGGGAAAGCAACGTTAGGTATGCTTGACAGAGGTTCCTCTGTGCTCTCATTTACTCACCATCATCTTTTGTTGGTTCTGAAACTCCAAGCCAAAGTAGTCACCCTCAATGAGATTCATGTGGGAGCACACGAGGTCAAACAGCACCTTGCCTGAGGCTTTTTGCTGTGAACAAAAGGAAAAGACAAAGAGCTATAGTTAATATAACACTGCAACAGTAACTATTCCTGTTTTAAAGTCAGCTTTTGTCCTCAGCATTGAAGTCAAAGGAGACTCTGGTATTTTATATGGTTACATACATAAAGCCAGCCAAACTTCTGGGCCGAATGACACAAAAGAGCACTCAGGCGCAAAAGAGCCCGGCTTTGTTGACCTGTCAAACCCCATGCGAGTGAATGCTACCCAAGTAGATAATCATTTTTTTGACTAAATTCCTCTGCCAGCCTTCGTCCTTCTATTCTTGCTTTCACGGGCTCGGTTGGTCACAAAACCCCTTCCTCCCTGCTGGAGCCAGAGGGGGAGGCAGATCCCGTCTTTGATCTGTGTTTTCAGTGTCACTGCTGTCACTGATGACGGCCCGGCGGCCTTTGAGGTTGATACAGTATCAGGACGGGATAAAGACCCTCCCCGACCTCCTCCGTCCTCGCTCGCAGCGCGCGCAAACACTTTGAAGAAAGAGCGAGCAGCCCATGTGCTGCCTGGCGATGTGACAACACACAAGCCTCAGAAATCCACCACATCTTTGGAGAGAGAAACTTTCCCATGTAAGGTCAAGTAAAAGTCAGGGATTTCCACTGAAACACTTCTGTTGCAGGCACCCTGAGAAGACAGAGCTCTGTCAGGCACACACACAGCAGGAGAATTTCTGCCTGGCTGCTTCCTCGTGACTGCTTTGCACCAGAGCGGAGCGTGTCCCAGCTATAGCATGTGAGTGTTTGTAGTAGCAGTTCCCTTTGGTTCGGATAATGATCCAGGGATGTCTCCGAGTGGGTTTCAAGGAAGCAGTTCCTCCTGTGCTTTTACATAAAAGGAAGAGTGAGTCGCAGAGACGCGTCACATGAATTCCCCTTCATGCAGCTGAACTGTATTAAAGGGTCTCGCCCGCCTTTAAATGTGTCTGGTTTCACAGGCAAACAATGATACAGTCTGCGCTCCTGTTGCTCAAAGAATAAAAACACAAGCTTAGCCAGCTTAGTGAAAGGGTTTACACTTTCACAAAAAAATCCAAAGTCTTTCCCAAACAAGCGCCCACTCACAACATCAGCCACTCAACCCCCCCGCGTCTGTCCTTCCTACACAGCACTACTGTCTCTCGTCAGGCAGCGCAGAGGGTGTCCTCTGTCACCATATGGAAGCCAGTTGTTTCCATATGGTGACAAGCAGGCTAGAGGGAAAGAGCTTAAGCCCTTCTCACACGTAAATATTCCACCCTAACTGAGGCAAATGAACTCCTGAATGACTTCTATGTCTCATGTTTTCTGAACAAATGTGCCCCAGGAAAACGTACGGCGGACAAACCGCTGCAGATGCAGTGTTGAGGCTCAAGAGTGTTTCTGTCTCACGTATCCAGCCCTATAAATCTGCTGTCGGGGCAGAAATGACCGCGAGCCAAGCAGAGATGGGTAAGGCCGAGGCTGATTAAAGCTTGACAGTGCTTGATTAAATGCAGCTGTTGCAGACTGGAGTTACGGCACTGCCATTTGACACCGCTGCAGCCGGCACAATAATAAGGCCACTGTTAATGATGCACAAGACCCAAAGATGACAGCTGTACTGGCGCAGGCACTTGGAGGACACTTAGTAACACAGTACTCACTTTAGAGTCTCTAAAAGCCTAATTGCAGCTACGTAATAATGAAACCTGGCATAAAAGCAACTTGTCTTACAAAACCGAACCCTCTTAGTTGCCATTTTATTAGGTACACCTATCTATTACTAATATACCTCAATACAATAGACATTTAATCAATCCTAGCAGGATATAACCCGGAGGGGATATACAGTACTGGATTGGAGTAGTTTTAGTTAAATTTACCCAATAAAGTCTGAACCAACTGTTTACGAAGAAAGACGCTCATCTTTGGACAGTACAGGTGTTACTAGATTACTACAACTGACTCCATTTTTTTCATTAGGGAACCTGTAGGTTGGGCTTATTCATTTATTATCATTTTCTCTTATTCAGCCACAAAGGCAATAGGACCATGAGATCAATGTACACTATATGGACTATATACTGAGCCACACCTTAGTCATTCTATTCAGGTGTTTCATTCAATCGCATTGTCACTGATGAATGAAATCAAGCACGTATTCATGCTGTCTGTCTTTACAAACATTTCTGAGGAATCGGCTGTTATAGCACAGCTGCAACAAGTCTTTGGTGAAATTTCTTCCAGACAATCCACAGTGAGCTGTATAGTAAGTGGTAATATTGCAAAGTCAAAGCATTCACGAACCACAGCAATTCGTGAAAAGAAGTGACACAATAGGTAGTCACCAGTGCTCTGCTGACTCAATAACTGCAGATTTTCAAAGTCCTCTGACTTTAACATCAGCACTGGGAGCTTCATTGTATGGGTTGCCATGGCAGCAGCATCTCCTTGCAAGGCCAGTGTTGGCTTGAGTGATGTAAAGCATGCCACCGCTGGACTGTGGAGGAATGGAAACGTGCAGCAGTGATAAATCTCATCTCGTTTCTCTATCTGGCAGTCTGGACACCAGACTGAGTTTAGTCTGGGTTTAGTGAATAGCAGGAAACACTGCCTGCCTGAGTGCACGGTGCCAGCTGTAAAGGTTGGTGGAGGAAGGATAATGCTATGGGGTTGCTTTCTAGTTCCAGTGAAGGGAAATGTTAATGTTTTAGCTCACTGAGACATTTTTTTATAGTTCTATCCTTTCAGCTTTTGCAGAGGCTTTTCTGTTCCAGTGGGACTGAGCCCCACTGCACAAAGCTCAGTCCAAAGAATGGATGGATGATTTTGGTATGGAACAACTTAACTGTACCACACAGAGCCCTAACCTCAACCGCACCGTACCTTTGAGATAAACTAGAAAGAAGATTGCCAGCCAGGCCCTCTCATCCAACATCAACATCTGACCTTAGAAATGCTATTAAACGGGCACAAATTGCCGCAGACAAGCTTCAAAAGCTAGTAGAAAGTCTTCCCAAAAAGAGGGGAAGCTGTGTTAGCTGTAAGGGGGGAACAATTTCCATAATAATGCACATGGATTTACAATTCCAATTCCCAAAAAGTTGGGATGATGTGTAAAATGCAAAAAAACAACAACCCAGAATTCAGTGATTTGCAAATCCCCAAATTTACAATAGAACATGGAAAACATCAAATGTATTAACTGGGAAAATTACTGAGACCAAATCATTTCTGATCTATTCACAGCTGAGATTCTGACCTTTCTGTACAGGAAAAGTTCAAGTATCACAAATAAAATAAATGAAAGCTCTGTTCAAGTGTGCCATTAAACCACGGCAGTGTGACAGTGAGCCAGCTTGCAACTGAAGTGGGAATGAAATCCAATTGTTCATTATTTCTGAATGGGTGCCTGCATGTTGGTAATGAGTGCCATAGCTGCCACATATTGTCAAGCACATATATGTGGGTAAATCCTAAACGTGTTGATACATGCTAACACTTTCAGAAGCTACATTAAATTAGCTGTTTTTTTTAGCATTTCCAGAGCTTACATTTGCTGGCACTAGTCGGTACTACAATGGGTCTTGAAGAAAACACAGATATTAATGTTCTGTGGGAATAATTTCTTCACAACTCTTTGGTTTTCTTTCCAATATTGTTGGGTCTGTAGCCTACAATATCAAGTGCCCTGAGGCAACTGTTGTTATGAATTTGTGTTTTATGAATAAAACTTCGAACTGAATTGAAATATTGACTTGTAGCAATGGCCTAGTGTGAACGTCTGGATTAAGAAACATCTGATTTAAAGGGACAGTTACGGTAACTTAACCATTCAGGTTGTTTTGGAGTGCGTTGCCTATATTTGAAGATATCAGCTTTAGAAAATATTATCCCCTGTTGAAAATAATGGGACCCGATGGCACTTCCCTTGAGGTGCTCCAAGCTCCAAAAACATTAATGTGAAAAAGTAAGCAGCAATATCTCCTTCTAGAAATCATGACCTGGTTACTCAAAAATCCTCAAACCCTGTTGTGAGCACTTTAATGTAGGAACTCTGTTTATGTGCATTTTTTTGGCATCTGAAGCAGCACAAGGCAAGTGCGATCATGTTCCATTAGATTCAAGGAAAGGCACTGATTTCCACAGTTGATATCTCAAAAACTGGGCAACGCACACCAAAACAATGTAGACGGGTCATTAGCACTACAGGCCACAGACAAAAATACTTGAATTTAATCTCAGAGTGACCTGTTCATTTAATTTAATTTAGGTCACTGAAGCTGTAAAGACACAAGATAATTTACTGTGTCAATTCACTGAACCATTAATTACAGCAAAGCTGTCTGTTTTTATATCCTCTGTTCATCCAGATGGCAAACAGTACATTTAACTCTTTAAAACATAAACAATGAAATAATTGCCCGAAATTTATATATAAATATATTTGATGATTACTGATGATTTAGAAGTCTCAAAAAAATCACACAAACTGTATCAAATTAAATACACTAGGTGTTAAGGGGTTAAAAATCTAGGCATCAAAGTAGTCTCTAAGAAGACTGCACAAGCACCAATAAAGTCAAAAGGCCAACACTAAAGTGTACAACAATCAGACAAAAAAGAAGCTGTGACTTCTTTCCTCTGACAGTGCAGCTGACTCAAACCTCTACATACATGTCGTGCAGCCTCCGCTTTCAGCTGAAAGGTTACAGTCTTAGGAAACATCATCATCAGGACCTGACATTTCTTTCATCATCTGGAATGCCAAGAAAATGTCACCAAGCTTCCTTTTCATGGCCTCTATCTATAAAAAAATAAGGTTTACAGTTTACATAGGAGCCGTCAATTGCAGCATGAGGCGACGCTTTCTGAATCAGCAATCTCAGACCAGACAAGACGCGCCGGGAGACTCTGTCTGGGTTCATCAGGCTTAAACATAGACTCATAGGAGGCTACAACTGTTTACATGTGTGTGAGTGCGAGTACGGCTACGCCACTGCATTGCCCTCTGCATGCTCCGACTGACAAAATGCAGCTAAATAAAGATGACAGCAATGTCTGCCTGGGTTTCCACTTCAGGGTAGACCAAACACTCCCCCCCAGCACCCTTTGTTAGTAAGCTCCTGTCAGCAAAAAGAGATAAAGGTCAGGTGTAAAGCAGCTCTGTGTTCCCTCTACTATTCCCCTGCAGGAGATATTCGTATGGCCCACTTCACCCACAAAAAGCTAGGCCAGGCGATGCTGGACAAACCTGAGGTTGTGTGGGGTAATGGGGGTGGGTGCCATAGATGGCAAACAGACTGCGAGTGCCTCGAGGCTCCAGATGGACAGAAAAAACAAAGGGAATCGTGTCTGGTTGAATATACTGCTTGGTGCATGGGAGGAGTTGATGCTGGCATTAAAGCAAAGGGGTTAGACATGACTGAAGAGGGACGTAAGAGTTTATTCTTTGTCTTTTCCTGTGTCGTGGACCCTGCTGGTAAACTTGTGCCTGCTGGTTCAGTTAAACCTCGACAGAATGTAGAGTAAGACTCTGCCAGCAGGAGGTTTTCAGCCGTGACATTCAGCAACGTCACAGGAAGTCGACTGAGGTCACAGATGAAAGAGATGTGTGTCATTCAAAGAAAGGAATAAGCAAGTGGTAAAAGGTCAATTCTCAGATTCAAAATATCTGCAGCGCTTATCAGATAAGGTCCCAGACAGGCTTAGCACTATTATAAAAGTGGTTATTTATTTATTTTTAAGTGATATCAAACCGACGTTTGATTGACTTAGTGCCGGAGACTGAAAGTGAGCTTTGCCAGGCAAAACCTTTGCGTCATACTTGTCACTGTGGTAGAAGTGGAAAACCCCAGGAACGAGTCTTAAGTGAACCACGTCTCTTTTGATAAAGCTGCTGTAGGAAGGGCTGAGATTACAAAGTGTTTACAGTAGCAGGCACATGCATCCTAGCTGGAATCCCTCTTGAAACCGCTAACTAACCATCCCATACTCCCATGGGTTCTGTCTCATTAAAGCCAACTATTCAAAGTACTGTCCTGCACATGTGGGCGTCTTTGCATCTGCGCTGTGGTGCCCGAGGAGGCGGAATGAAGGCAGGACAGAGAAGTCAGGAGCAGCTAAAGCTCATTCAGATTCAGGTCATGCTCCGCAGAGGTTCTCAGGGTGATTTGACTACAGCAGGGATATGACAAAGGGATAAAAGGAGGGAGACGAACCCGCTGATAATCCCGTCAAATTACTGGCGTGCTCCCGGAGCTCATACAGATATGTGATGAGGCATATATTGAACCGTTTTAATGGACGTGAAACACTTAACATGACATCTAAAAGTATTATTGTGCTTTTAGGAAATAATCAGCAGGTAAATGATTTAACTATCAAGCCCCCCCCCCGAGCCACTCTGTCACACGAGAGAGGAGAGGACAACCATGAAAATAACGCCTGGATCCTGTCAGAGGTAGAAAACACCTCCTCCTGCTTCTCTCTTGGAACCCCCCACCCCCGGACTCATTATGTTGCCCGCCTAGCCTCCCAGGAGTCAGGGCTGCAAGAACCATATTGATTTTGCATAAAGTACAATTAAGTGTCCTGTTGTGGCCATTGTGCTGCTGAATATCTGTGCATCTGAGCAAAGACCTCCCACTGTCAGTCGCTGCACCACAAATTAGCACAGTTGCAGGTTTGCATCGTTAGTGGAGACGGTAAACAAGCAGCAGCAGAGTTCAACCAAACATGCCAGCATGCTTCGCAAAGATAAAGCTACGGGACTACGTTAAACCCACACTGAGCCAACACAACGCGAAGTCCTATCAGGCCTTAACCCAACACTGAGCATAATTAAAATATGCAAGAGGGCAAGAGCGGGTTTTAAGGCAGCTGGAATTACCAAAAAGATTGGCCCCTTTTTTTCTTCTTCATCTGTCCAAATCGCTTTCAGAGTGCCTCAAATTCTGAACCCATGCTGGGTATTCTCCACCACCGCCTCTCTTCAGAGCTGGGGATTACTGTCACTCAGAGGGAGGATGCGTCACTTCACATTTAGGCAGAAACTCCCCATTTAGCTAAGCTCGATAAAGGCAGCCTGAAGAACAGAATTCGTTTTGTGTCACCGCATTACCATAAGAAATACAAAAAAAAGGAAAAAAAAAGAATGAGCCCAAAATACATTTGCCGCCAAATAAAGAAAATAAAATACAGAAATTCAGTCTCCATCCAGCGTTATGAGGTCAAGCTATTTTTTTTCCAGATTATCAGATGTCATCTCACCAGATTCTAAAGACCTGCATGCATAAGATATGCGAAAAAACAGCCATTACCTGCTGATTTAAAAGCAAATTGTGTAACTGCAGCTGTAAATACAGTTTTCCTGCAAAGGTAATTATCACCACCTGCAGAATTAAGAGACCGTGTGTTCTCTCGCGTAGCTGTGAGTACTGTGGAGCTCTGTACGTGTGTGCAGGCAATCAATAGGTTAATTAGGAGCTTAATTAACTGTAACTGTGAGAGATAACTCCCACAAGGTCAGGCCAATAGGGAGAAAGCAAAAAAGGCAATCCTTTCATATATATATATATTATATATAATCTCAATACAAAAACATGTCAAAGAGGTAATTCTTAATGGTTTAGCACCAGCCATGCCTTGCCTGACCTTTAGGTCTGATGGTCTTATTACAGAATACACCAGAGAGCTGAGCAAAAGACATTATCGAGTGAACTATTAGGTTTATGGTAACACCAGCTACAGCGGTATATGGGGCTGAAGTTAAATGTGATTACCTGTGATGCTTTGGAGACCGAGCGATGTAATAATGGTCTAAATTAATCTGTAACAGATAAAATATCAGCACACGAGGCACGAAACCAAGAAAAAAAAAATCCCCCATTAAACCCTCATCAGTGCTCTGCATAACAAACTGGAAAAACTACAAGCCACAATCTGTCACAGTCTGCCAGGAACAAACATAACTAAATCAGGGCTACAGTCCAATTTCATGCACCTAGTCCGAGTAAACTCGGCCACTACGTGCCAGGATCATTTATATCCCCACAGCGTGTGACGCTTCCCCTCGGCTCAGACTTTTCAAAGCACATCTGCAGTTGAGCATGTTGGATGTTTGTCTCTAAACACACTCTTTCAATATTTTTGGAATATTTATTTTCCTAATTTAACTCTGAGCACTGCTGGGACTGTAAGACAACATGCAAAATCGAAAATTAATATCAGAACAGCAGAACAAACAGCTGTTGATTTAGCAATCTGGGCACTGGCTCCCACAGTCTGAGACGGGCCAGGTATACTTTACCGAGCTTCCAACCTGCACAAATCCATCAGATGCTAAAAAGATGGGACGCCCTCTGGAAAAATTAATATCCAAAGTATGCTAATTAACTGTAAGCAAATGTGCCACGCTGCATGCATAAACAGCAGCTTGCTAACAGAAGCTAATATTGGAGCAGATGTAGTGATCTATATAATCACTGTGATGTCTGCTTGTGTGCTCTGTGTGCTGTAGAGATCAAGAAAAAGAGAGACTGAGGCAATAATATGGGATGGCATTAAAGCAGAAAGCAGAATTAATAAGAAGCTCATAGTGTGGCAGAATTCACAGCCAGCACCCATTAATTATTGTACCACATACTAATGGGAAAAACAGCTCAAACAAACAAACAAACAAGTCCGAAATTCATTCTCATTTTCACAAAATGATCACAGAGACCCCATATAAAACATAGAATTAACCATTAACTAATGGAGGGACTAATGCAGTCCTTATTTTGGCATTCTAGCCTCTGTGGTGGAGTGGGTCTGAGTGACCGAATGCCTCAACTTCTTTTTTTGCCTATTTTACTCTAAATGGGGCCGCAGTTTACCAAGTGAGCCTTTAAGGTGTATAACATAAACCCTGAAACTAGCAAGTACAGAAACTCATCAGGAAGATTTTATGAGATTATGGATTAAGTGAGCCATAGCGTCATTTTCCTACTTAATTAGCCCTCTTTGCCATTAGAGGAGTCTCCCCTTACTTTCTATATAAATGTATATATACCAAATTTTTCGGACGCTAAGGCGCACTGGATTATAAAGCGCATGAAGTGAAAAAAAATCTGATAAGTCAAACTTTACTCAACTCATTCTTCTTGCTTCCACTTCCGTACCATTGATTCATTAATGTTGAATTCTCTCCCAGCTGCTCTATTCCCATGTTGTTGCAGTATATTAATGACTAACCTCTATTGTGGGATGGATTATCTCAGTTGTTCTCCTGACTAAAGTTTGGTCTGTTTACAGCATCCTACCATGCGGTTACATTTGTCTCTAACCATCAGGAACCCTCATGTTAACTTTTATTAAGTGGGAAAAAAGTTAGCGTTCATCCTCCAGCTTCACTGTGTTTATGTTATGCTAACATAGCTGTGTTGCTAGCATCACGTAGCACATCATTCAACTTCAGCAACCCTACAAAAGTCAATGCTGTTTAGTTTTCTGTCTTCATTTATGTTGAAAGTAATAGCAGAGCTGTACATTTTAATTTATTCAGAAATCTCTCAGTCAGAACATGGTGTATTATACTTAGATGGAAGCTAGCGAGCTAACTCCCTGCTAACTTCTAACTTGGTTAAATTTCATAAATTCTGTTTTCATGGATGCCTAGATGTTAAACCTAATTGTTACACCTGGTAAAGCAGCCATGGTGATCATTTTATTAAAGATGAAAGAATTTAGACAGTTTTTAACTCTCAGTGATGCTGCAGAGTTCGTTTGACGTTGGGACCTGAAGCAGATGGAGTTTTGGACCCAGATTACTCCGTGAGGCTCCTGACTACGGTAGCCGTAATGCTCCAACAATCCATCAAGTGGTGCAGCTTCGTAGCTCAACAAAGTTGTGCTAAAACAATTTTTGACAGCTTTTTGAGCGCCGTGTACCACATAAAATCAGTTTGAGGTCAGCAAGCACAACCAGAATTCATACATAAAGCGCACCGCATTGTAAGGCGCACTGTCAATTTTTGAGAAAATTAAAGGATTTTAAGTGCGCCTTATAGTGTGAATAAATCGGTAGTTGAAATACATTCACTAGCCACTTAGGCCTATTCAACTGCTCATTTAAGCAAATATCTAACACACCAATCACACGACAGCAACTCTGGTCTGAGTATTTTAGAAACTGCTGCACAACCATCTCTAGGGTTTACAGAGAATGGCCCGAAAAAGAGAAAATTTCCGGTGAGCAGTAGTTCTCTGGAAGACAAAGTCTTGTTGATATTAGAGTTCAGACAAGAATAGCCAGACTGCTTCAAGTTGATAAGAAGGCAACTTTTCCTTCTTCTATTGTTTGCTTCATTTAGGGGTCGTCACAGGACATCACCTGCCTCCATCTCTGCGTATCCCTCGTATTGTCCTCTGTCACAGCAACCCGCCTTCACTATATCCATGGATCTTCTCTGTGGTCTTCTGCTTTTCCTCTTGTCTATTCAACATCCTTCTTCCAGTATATTCACTATCCCTCCTCTGCACATGTCCAAACACATGAGCCTTGCCTCTCTAGCTACTTGATCTGTTCCACTGATATACACATTTCTAGTTCTGCCATCCATCTCCTGCCTAACATCATGCGTCAACCTGTCCATCAACACTGCAAACAAGAATGGGCTCAGAGCAGATTTCTTACGTAATCCTTCCTCCACTTTGATCTGTAACTCCTACCGCACACCTCACCGTTGTCTCTCTGTCCTCACACATGTCCTGCACCACCCTCACATACTTATGTGCCACTGCACAGTTCCTCTTCTCTAGTTCTACAGAGAAACAGCGCAACTTCTGAAGTGCTCTTTCTCCCCATGTAGTCATACTCCCAAGTTAACCTAGCTTTAAAAAAAATCAGTCCTATATCTGCATGGTATGATTCATCAACTTTATCCCTCTGTAGCTATTAAAGCTCTGCACATCACCCTTTTTCTTGAAAATCGATACCAGTAAAATTCATCAGGCCTCCTCTAATTGATCAGGATTGTGTTAAACCATGTTGTTAAAAAGCCCAATGCTCTCTCTCCTATTCATCTCCATATTGTCTCAAACGTATTTCTGGAACAGGACAATAAATTCATCAGCTCTTAGTCCAACAGAAGATCTTTGGGAACAGGAGATTCACATGATGGAGCTGAAATATGCAGGCACTATGTGATGCTGTCATGTCAATATGGACCAAAATCTCTAAGGAATATTTTCAGCACCTGGCATGAAGATGCCTCTAACAGTACTAGTAAGGCGTAGCTAACAAACTGGACAGTCAGTGTATAGGCTGGCACAAAAAACAATGTGGGATACTGTTTAAGCCAGCTGATCTTTCAATATCTTTTGTTTTATGAGAGTATAATCAGAAATGTTGGAAGCTTGCACTTTCAGATTCTAAAAATACCGCATGAGTCAAAGCCAGATATGACTGTCCATTTCTCTTTTGATTTTCCAAATCAATTTTATATCATGCAAATTCAATAGAATCCCATTCAACACGCTACCTAATGTGTAGAAAAACAAATGCAACACTGCCAAAGAAAAGCTTTTTCCAGTCTGAACATGTCACTCCATTCATGATTTGGCACTGTTGAAGCTAACTACTGCCTGGAGTGTAGCATCAACACGCCAACACGCTGAATCAAAGTCTGAGAAACCAGCTTTCTGCCTCACCACCAGACTACCACAGATTTTCCTGAGTGGGCTGCACTGTGAGAAAGATAAGACCCAGGAGCTTGTGTGGTGTTTAAGAGATGTTTTTTCCTCCCACTGGTGGAGCACGCAGGTCTCTGAGGAATACTGTCCGGCTGCACGCTCCTTCCTTTACACATAATCTCCACCAGCAATAAATAAAGACAGGAGCACATGCTCTCTTAGTGGTGAGGCCAATCAATTGGCCTTCTCAAGATTAGCCCTAAACTACTTAGCTCTTAGAGCAGCAAATCCAGAGGCCCTCTGCCCTGTGATGCAGTCAGGTAAGTGTCTCTCAGCTGCTGTGACCTGACATCCCAAACTTTCAGCGGCTACAAAAGAGCTTCAGCAGCTGAACTGAAATTTGCATGCTTTACCCACTGCTACACAACCTGTACTGGCAAAGTGTCTAATTTTGTACAATATAATAGGTCAAAAGGAATCAGATAAACACAACACAGGTTAATTAATCTATAATTGAGAAAAAACACACCAAAAATAATCAGAGCCCCCCCTCCCCAAAGAAATCAATATGTCAAAGATCAAATTTAAGCACTTTAATATATTCACACTGAAACTCTAATTATCTCCTGGCCGCCAGTCAGCTGGGATTTCCTTGTCAGAATATAGATTACCTAAGAACACACAGGCCTAGAGAGCAGAGCCTCGGACCAAACCTGCCGCTTCCCGTGGACGAGGATTAAGGTCAACAACCTGGGAATCGCCCTCAGTTTATAACTGCACCAGTGATATAACCAGGCTACCGAGGCATATGTGTTCATAGCACAAATGCACAATGCAGAGGTATCTGATTAAAAGTCCAATTAAGCCTGGCTTGTATTCTCTTTTTTTCTCTTGACTTAAGATGTGGCTTTGAGATGACAATAACAGGTGCTTAAAAAAAAGCAGCTGGTAGTACTTAGGCATAGCGGTTGAGCCAAATGCTGTTAACATTCACATAATAGTCATGCTAACATGCGGCTGTTTTGAGGGAATAATGTTGCTCTCTTAGTTGAGAGCACTTACGCGCTCACGTTTGCTAATTAGCACAAGATATAAGAATCTGAAAACAAAAAAGTCAGAGCAGGAATTCTTCAGGACCCGGAGGAACCATCAGTATAATTCATCTTGAGGAGGGAATCAATTCTTCTTCTGTCCTCTGCTCCCTTTAGGGGTTCCCACAGCAGATCAGCTACCTCCCTTTCATCCTATCCCTCCTTGCACCAACCCTCTGCATGTCTTCCTTCACTAGATCCATGAATCTTCTCTGTGGTCTTCCTCTCTTGCTCCAGTATATCCACTACCACTCCTCTGGGCATGTCAAACAATATCACCCTTGCCTCTTTAACTTTCACCATGAATGCTGGTGCCAAATCTATTTTTTCAAGATTTACTTCTAGGAGATTACCAACATCATCAGAATTTATGACATTTATGGACAAAACTCTGAGGCTATAATCAAGAAGTAGATTTTGCAGGATCTGGTTTGTTGTCTTGCATGCCATGGATATCTGTATCAATCCATCCAATACAGAAAGTCCTGGTTTAAGCGAATTCTCTGAAGAACTCAAAGACTCGGTGCTATCTAAATCAGATTCACGCAGCATAAAGTAAAGTGCACAATGTCATTGTTTGTTGTTCTCTGGGGAGGCCATTCAGAGTGCCTCCTTTATACCATGTTGGAAACATACCAGAAGTGAGCAGCTGCTAAATCAGTTACAGACACCACCAGTGGGATTTTAAAAAAAAAGAAAGACATTTTGCTGCGTGTGCTCTTGTTGTGTTTTTCCTCTGTTTGGACTGACACTGAATGTGTGAACAGCTGTACTTATTTTTGAAGAAAAAATAAGCATGGTGGCGCGAGACCTGTGTTGGCTTCATAAACTTTGCAAAGCTGCATTACACTGCACATTTTAATATAGCAGAGTTTAAATCTTCTGCACTCTGCATGAACCTGTAGCTGTCTCCAGAGGATGAGATATATAGTCCTGGTCCTGAGGTAAAAGCTCACATTTAAGAGTGCTGGTAGAGAAACTCGAGCAGAGAAATAAGCCAGCAAATGAATGAAAGAGCAGACAGAGGCTCAGTAAAGGCAGCTGTTGCTGTGCGTCTGCAGGCTGAGTTGCCGGGACTAGAGAATACCCGTTTTTCTTCTGGCAGATGGAGCGTGACCAAGAACCATGGCAGGAAAACTGTGATTCCTGTAATCTGAGGGAAAAAATCAGCTGAAGGAAGGCTTGCGGTTAAGCAAATAGTAAGCAATTATAAAATGATGACAGATCAATCTCTCCATGGTGTGATGCATGCTCTACTTTTAGAGGCATGGTTTACACTATTTTGCTGTGTAATAATGTTGTAATTACTGTGACCGCTTCAGGGATCTTTGGAAGTTAAAATACGGTGGTGCAAATGTTACACCCAGCTCATGGCTTTTCAAGCACACCCAAAAACCATTACTGTACGCTGTATGGTGAGCACTACAACATCTGCCCGAGGAAATGTGCACAATGGACTCATGCTTTAGAGTGCTGGAGCTGAAGGGTTTTCAGAGAGTGAAACAACCCACTCTGACTAATTTAGCTATTCATAAACAATGGACGAGGGGTTAACATGAGTGTTTCTGTGAGTAAGAGGTTTAAAACGCAATCTCTCGTAGGTGTGTGAAGTTTAAATGCGGGCCTGGGGTTTGTCTCACCGAGAGAGATTAGCACTCAAAGCAACCAAGGTTTTCAGTCTCGCAATGCTGCCTCGTTTTTTAACTGAGCGGAAGATATCCATGGTAACCTCTTGGATGTGGCATGGCGACTCTGCTCTGGTGGCAGCTCAAAAATGTGTCGAGTGTCACTCTCTTAGCCAAACGACTCAGTGAAATGATTTTTCCAAAGCATCGACGCAAACACCAACATGAGTGAGACAATTTCTCAACTGTGGCCATGAAACAGATCTCTTCTGTCTTTTAGAAAAGGGTTCCAGCACAGTGAGGAAACAATCTGTATCATTTGACCAAAAAAAAACTATAAACAGGCTGTCATCAGCTGTTTAAGCCGTAATTATCTTCTGCCGTTTTTCACATTTTTAGTAGTCTATGTGGGATTTCTGAGCGTTATTGCAACTACTAAGCAACATTTCTTTAATAGTGAGGACCACTTCTGTGAATATGTACATCATGAACATAGACATGGATCTACATCCACACATATGGCGGTCAAGAAGTGCCAGCACAGGCAAAGTGTGGGCAGACAGCCTCCCCCACACAATCACTGGTGAAGGTTGCTGGAGGTCTATGTACACACCAACAATTCTATGCTATTAATTTAAAAATCCTACTTCTGAAGTTATTGCATTCACATTATTTTCAGAAA
>NW_005187410.1:5482339-5510091 GCF_000239375.1 Pundamilia nyererei
TCTTCACCAGAGCAGGAATGCCACATTTTCAATAACCAGCAAAAAGGCAGGAAAAGAGGACAAGAGGTCATCATTTTTGCAAAATTACGCTATCGTACTATTTTGTTTACTCAGCATTGTTCGCCACAAATGCTGGGCTTATTCAAACCCCATGGTTCACATCTGACTGCGAAGTGTAATCACCTACTTACATTACGGTCATTCAAGTGCAATTTCTCTGACTAAACAGGCTAAATGCTTCCATGCTGCCTCTCTGTCTAAAGGAGGTCAACTGAGCCTATGTGAACGAGCACCCAGACAACATTGCTCCATAATGACTCCCAATGAAATAAAGCAAGTGAGTCATCCAGTACGACAAGACCTGTGTCTCCAGAGAAACGTCACAACAAGATAAAATATCCCCAATTCTGCTCCTCTAAAGGTTATCAAACAGCTTGACTCTCTTATTGGACTCGTGTGGTTGATGAGGACACAAACAGGAAAGCTTCATTCTGGCTTTGACAAAAGGCAACTTGAACTGGCTATTCTGCAAACACTTGGCATGACAAGTTCTCTTAAGGAGTGCTCCGAAGACCTAAAGTTCCCTGAACAGGCCGATCCCAACCCCCGCTGGTTGTCTGAAAGCAGACGTCCCCTGGAATGAATCCTCTGATATCACAGAGCTCTGACTCTTTTTGCTCCAGACTTCCGCGCATCGCTTCTCAATAGAGATGGACGAAAAGCTCAAGAGCAGCTCGACTAAAGGTCAAATCACACATAGAAGAAAAGTGAGGAATCCCCCCCCCAAAAAAAAAACTTTCGAGTTTGGGGTTTCGAGTTTCTCCAGGACAAATGATAACTTTTAGTTTGCTAGTCTCTAAAGTAGATTATGCAACAGTTTCCACTTTAATAACAAGGGGTAAGAGAGGGCAGCGTTGTTATAGTAGACGCTCTCTGGTGGGCGTAAGTACAGCTGGGGTTTCTGGTTTAAATAGTTCACTCCCTCCCTCTTTCTCTATCTCTCTCTCTCACACACACACATGCTCTCATGTCCCTCCCTCAATCTCTGCTTCATTCACCCTGACTCTTCCTCCCACACGTTTCTTCTATTTACCCACGAGACCCCAAATTCAATTACAGTCAGGGTGCCGTGGGAGGCAGACTCAGGTGCAGCTGAAAGGCATTCTCGTACACAACATGTTGGGCAACTGCATCATGGGAGTGATTTCACTGCAGGCAGAACTACAGCACAGCCTTCAGCACTTTTTTATGTTTTAATTACCCATCAAGTATTGCAGAAAATAACACGAGAAAAAGAAGGGCAGCACATGTGTTGCACAAATTTCTAACTGATAAGAAGATTTCAGCAGGACAGCAGCAGAGGTACAGCCACAGCACCCGGAGTGGATAAGGATAATCCCATGATATCACACTGCTAGTCCGTTCTGACATGTTAATTAGCCCTGCGAATCTCAATGAGAAATTCATAATTTATTGAAGAGGGGCACTGCTGTCGTGAAGCCTCTGTGCAGCCGAGGCAAACCAGCTCTCGTGAGGGTCTCACCCTTTATCTGAGACCAGAAGGACATCACAGGGAAGACTGCGGGCTCACTAAGAGCGGCACGGCCGCCACACCCATCACGAGCTGTGATGTCTACCTACCCCGCTGCTACTCAGTCAGTGGGATACAGCAGTTCAAGAGCTTAATGAAAAGCGAGCCCATCGAAGCTGCAGTCAAACGGCGTGTGGAAGTCAGAGGATCCCCCGTCTTCACGAGTCGGTCACGAGACGAAAAGAATCACGGGTTATGTTTGCGTTCGCCTCGTCCTTTCTTTGCAAACTGACAGCAGGCAAATGGTCACATCGGCAGATGGAGTCGACCGTCGCTGCTGTGTGAACCAAACAAATACGACGAACCTCCACAAAGAGATATCCATCTTGGTTACCATAGGAACAAGACTTATTATAAAGGCATCAGTTTTCCCAAAGCACCTGTGCACAGTATAGGAAGCAGAGCAGCATGATATTGTCAGGCACAACATGACAGCGTCGGTGACAGCTTTCATCAGTGGCTCTGTGCTGTTTCACTCTGTGTCTCCACGAAATAGTGTGGATAATGTACGGGGAACTGAAATCTACATTTACAGCTGTGTTTACACTGTCGCCTGTTTGCTTTTGCTTTACAGGGAATTGAGGGGTTACGCGTAATGGAAATATTTGCTATACAAGAGCTCCAGTAATACAAGTGCTCTCTATTTGCCTCATAGGAAAAACAGCCAAAATATTTCTGAGACAACATTTCCTTTCATTATTGATTAATATAGAGACTATGTTTCCTTATTAATAGCTTGTTAACACAAATAACTATAAAAATGGTGCTGATTAATTTTCCATTGTCTAGTTGTTGGTTAATTGTATGTTTTTGCAGCCTTTAATTGTGATACATGATGGATATCTAAATTCAGCATGCTGCAATACACTTCGAGTCTGGGAAGGCTTTGGCTAGCTAGAAACATAACTTCACAAAGTTAATCCAACAAAACCCCCATAATGTTGCTCAGTTGTTCCCAAGTAAAGCCAAAGATATTTGGTATTTCTTCACCATACTCAGTCAAAACCATGCAACTGCTTGGTCATCCTTCTTTGGGAAATCCACTGCTCTGATAGGCAGCAGCAAGAATCTGTAGGCAGGGACAGATATTTTGTTCTGAAAGCTTTGTGGGTTGTGTTTGAAGACTTTTACGTGTTTGAGTGGGCTTCGACTGCATGCAGGTAAACAGACTTTGCGGGCAGCAAAAGATGGCCTGATTTTCATGAATTTCAAACCCATCTGCTGCTGTCTGATTATTTAATTGGTTTACATGTATTAACAATGACCAGAGCAAGAAAAAGGAAGATTAGCGCACAACTATCTGGATGAAGGAAACACTTGAAATCCTGGAAAACTGGTTTTCCTGGCAGACAGTCATGTACCTGACTCAGATTGATATGAAAACCCCAGATGGAAACTAAGTATACATAGATATTGTAGTTTTACATCATACTGATTTATAGAATATTCAATATGATTGTTTTTGTTTACATCAAATCATTATATGGTATCATTTTGAATGCCTTGATATTGATTAAATGGGCTATTCCACAATCCTTTAAGGTATCCCTGATATTTATCTGGTAAAAATACCGTCTTCCTTTTATCAGTATGTGTCTCTTCACATATTAGTATTCTTAGCCATCAGTTACCGGATAATTCCTGCTGTAGCGCTTCTCCCGTGGCTCTCATCCTAAATGACCTGATTAAATTTCAGGATGTGGGGGACAACAACCCCCGCCACCCTCACAAAAACCCCTCTGTGGGATTTCAATTTCATGCCATGAGAAAAAGGCAACCGAGGGTTCAGAGTTCATGTGAGGAAAGCATGAGAATATTTCCTGGCAGAAGACAGTCAGTCAGTGCAACAATGATGCAAGACGCATGAATGCCACCGTTATTTTTGATCTTCTTTCCCCCCCGTCCTCAATCTGTATCACCAGTGGAACATCTGACGCAGGCTTTCATCTTTTCACTGCATGTCTCAGCTTTTAAAAACCACACAAATCTTCCATTTATTTGACTTATTTATTTATTTTTATAGTCAAACTGAGCATATGACCCCCGCCCCCCTCTCCCTTGCCATCCCAAACACAATGCCATCTTTCAGGGGAAAATGGGTCAATCAGCAGTGAAACGAAGACGAGCTAATAATGCCCCACAACTTATTGTGAGTCACATTTTAAGTAAGAGGTTTTGAATGCAAAAAAAAAAAAAAAAAGCGATGAGGGCTGCGTCTCCTTCCTGAATATGTTACTCATAAATGATGTGCAGCAGTGAATCCCCATGCCAGCGCCCTGCTCTCATATTAATGCTCCGCATGGAAACCCCCCACTCCTCAACCCAAGATCCCCGCTTCTTCCTCCCTCCACCCCTTCCCGAGCAGATATCAGTGGAAGACAGAACTCTGCAGCACGGCAGCCGGATCAGACGCTCCTCACCCACCTCTCTGCGTAGCCATGGCAACCCACACATAGACCGGCATGATTACACGTGCCCTTTCAAACAAGAACTCGTACAGTGTTGAAATTTGATGTATGTGCACAGAAAGAACATCAGCCGGGGATCCAAACTAACACCTCGGAGGGTTCACGTCCTGCCGCTCAAAGGTCGCGACAGTTGTGCCGGCGAGGCGCTCTCTAACAGCGGAGGGTGGGATGATAAACGAGAAATAATTCCTTTCCGTGGCAGGGAGCCACACGAGGCAGCTGCGTGTGTTTTCTAAGAGTGAATAACAACAGATTAAAGTTGGCTGAAGCAGTACTATCGGGAGAGCGGCGCTTAAGAACAGAAAAAAGAAATGTTTCTATTTTAAGGCTCCCAAAAGAGAACAAATGTAATATGTTAGCAGAACAGGCAAATATCACATGCTCGGATGCTTGTGATTCCCAGTCTCCTTGCGGTATCGGCGCCTCTTTCTAATTGTCTCCCCAGCCAGGTTGCAAACACTTTTCTCTGGTGACATGCAAGATAAAAATCAGAGAGCTGCTATTTATCTGGAAGCTCTCTCCAATGAATCCCCTCATTCACAAAGACTGAGCTTGCTGTAACAGGGGATGGAGAGATTGCCATGGTCACCATCTCCTCATTGGCCGCAACAGATGCACACTATAGAAGTCCCCCCCCCCCCCAAAAAAAAAGCTACTAGAGTAACAACACAGTTAATTTAAAGAGATTTGGCTTGTACTCATGCATGACTCATATCAGGAAGAGGAGAGTGACAGTAATAGGTTTAGAAAACTCATTGACATGGTGTAAAAGGTAGGGGAGAGTTGGATGTGTTGCTCTGTGCATCATAGATGCTGCCCCATTCCCCCGAATGCTCTAACAGCCAATCAAATCCCATTTGTATTCGCATTCAGCCAATGACAGCTCATCAAAAAAACGCTGGTGCCAAATCATCCCCTGTGCGCAAATCATTCAACCACTCTGTCAGTTCTCCCCCCTAAAGCGCCGGGAGGCTGGGGGAAGCAGACCGTGTCCCCACCGCAGCTCCGAATTTAACAGGATTTAGCACAGTGCTCCCAGACTAGACCGTCTTCCTCTCTCTTAGCTCTGCCTCCCTTTACGCTCCACGTGTCATGTTTATAAATACAGAACATGAAACGTGCGTTATGCGCGCAGATAATACGCATGTTGAATTTCAGTGGTGTCGACCTGTCCCGCTGTGCAGACACAAAAGATTTCAGAGACTCCCTTTGCATAAATACATTGAGCTTGGAGTGGAAATCTAAGCTGATTGCTTTCTATCCCAGTTAGTATTTATGCACGTTATTAACAACAACCATCAGAGAAAATATGCTGATGTATTTAAAGTCATCGATAAAACAACAAGCAGAAGGTTTTCAGTAATGCAGTTTAGACACAAATGAGCTATAATATAAAACAGGTAAATATGAATACACCTGTTATTCCCGGCTATAGTGCTGCAGTCAACTGCGACTAACAGTTATTTCCATTACTGACAGATGAGCTACTTTTGTGCAATCGGTCAAACAGTGACAATTATTGATTAGTTTCCCAAACTAGAGAATAACTCATCATTAAATTGTCTTTACCTTTGACCCATTTTTTACCAAATTCACATACTAAGAGGCTAGAACTACTGCAGGTCTGGCATATGTGCTTAAAATGTGCCTGTAATGATTATTCAAATATTAAAATAGATTCAGATTCGTTCCCTTTTGGTCTGTATGGCTAATCTGTCATCTGAAATTGGCAGCACTGGTATAGGCTTTAGGGCTTCCTCGTATCTGACTCCGCATGATTAAATTACCATAATTGTTTTAAAGAGATAGAGCAAATGTATATAAGCCATTAGGGTGGAGATTCTTGGTACCAGAAGTTTTATGGTTTCCATTTTTAGTCCTCTTATAGTCCATTTGCACTGACCAAACACACAGCAGGCTTTGGTTGGATGCAGCTGAACAACGCTCTCTGTGTAGAGAGCAAAGCCGTCTTGAAATCAGCTTTTAAAATGTAGCTTTTTATTTGATTTATTTAGCATATTTAAAACTTATCAGCATACATAACAAACGAGCAGCTCGTAGAAAAAGATATTCAACTGATGCACTAAGAAACCCCAAACTGAAACTACCATGACTGTCATTTTTATTAACGGGTAAACATTTAAGAAAACGTATGCGTCACGCCACAGCTTCATAACGTGAGTACAACACCACGACTAATGGACGGCTTTGTGCAATTAATTAGCTGCATTGTACACTAATGACAGTGGATTGAATGTCAGATTTAATAAGTACGCTGATCGGTACGTGCTGCATTTGCCAATCCCATTGCTTCCTTTTTATTAAGATCAATGTTCAGAATGGAGCTATTTATGCACCCCTGGTACTCGACTCTCCATATGCATCTGGGCGTCGCTCCACAGGTGTGTACTGGTCCTCACTGCCGGTCAGTCAGTCACTGAACAACCATACATAAGCTGTTTAAGACCGAGCTGAAAGAAGCCCTTTATCGTGCTTCTGCTCATTAAGTCAGGACCTCATTGCCATTCAGCGGACAACAAGGCACACTAGAGCTCCTCTAATTGCTTCTCATCACAATGAATGGGTGACAGCATATGGGGAGAAAAGTGGAGAGTGGCCGGATGATGCTAAGCCCTCTGGACTGGTGTGAGAGTAGGCTTGTTCTAATGAAGGTTCTCTCTTTTGTGACACAGCCCTCTTTTAGCCCGGGTGGCCCCTGCTTCCCCGGTTTCCTCTGAACACTTTCAGTTAAGAGGATGAGAGAGAGAGAGAAATCACATCCAGCAACAGAAAATAGGTTAAATATAGATGTCTGCGTTCATAGTTAGCATAAAAAAATCTACTCAGTGAAACATTCTTGATTAATTTTTTATCATTTCACACTAAAAGGATGCCTAAAAAGGAGTGGAGATGGATCCAGCATCCTTATTTAGTTATGTAAACTTTAAATATGTCAGACTGACAGGCTCTCAGACAGCGTCGTGATAATCAGGCAGCAGCATCTTCTGCAGGATACCGGTAATGGCTACAGAGCCTTGCCACTCTTCTTCTGTTGTGCTACATCTTCTTCTTTGCTCCTCCCCTAAAAACACATGTACACATGCATACACTTGCAAACACAAGCACAAATCATGAGACAAGCTAGTGCAACCACAAATGACCGCAAAACAAGGCTCTCACACTGTGCTGAAACAAGGGCACATAAATCAGGTAATTTCATTTTATTATTCCTATTTATTGATTCATTTTTATCCCCCTGTGGCTTCATGTGGGGAAATGAGTTTCACTGGGGGAGGGAGGGAGTAGGCTTCCACCCTAAGACAATGGTAGGAGAAGCGCTGAACACCAGTGGGGTGTTCATTAACATGTTTATTTTCATCCACTGATTTGTAATCTAAACTGATGGCTCAAACTCTGATGCATCAACACCCCCGAGATTCACCGACAACACGCCGTGTTTTGCACCACGTTCTCATTTTCTGCTATTGTACAAAAGCTCGGGGCTTTGAAAAGTCGAAAAGAAGGGCGATAGAGTGAGTATGAAGTAAAAAAAGTAACATAAATCAGCTCAAAACCTCAAGAGGACGCAGTGTTGGGCAACAATAGCAATAAACTTAATTTTTATAGCATTTTTCCAAACCAGAATGACAAGGTCCTTAAATTAAATCTGCAAAAATGCCAGCATTAAACCATTTCAAAATATATAAAGAGAGGAAAAGAAAAGAGAATTATAAGGCTATGGTTATAATGTTATACAGCTTGTCAATGCAGGTGGGTTTTTGAAAGTTGTTTAAAACAGGGAACTGATTAAGCTGATCTAAAGGTAAGAAGAAGTTTATTCCATGGCAAGGTTGCCATCTGCTTTACGCCTTGAGTGTGAAATCTGTAACAGCAACTGATTCCCTGATCAGTGGATCTCGGTGCAATGTTGGATAAGGTGTTCAGTTACATTATCATAGAATTGGTTTGACCTTGACAGTAAATCTACATTCACTGGCTACTTTATTAGGTACACTTGTCCAACTGCTCAGTCAAGCAAATATCTAGTCAGCCAATCACATGGCTGCAGTTCAATGCATTTGGGTATGTAAACATGGTGAAGGCGGCTTACTGAAGTTCAAACCGAGCATCAGAATGGAGATGAAAGGCGAACGTGAATGTGGCATGGTTAACGGTGCCAGACAGGCTGGTCTGAGTTTTTCAGAAACTGCTGATCTGCTGGGATTCTCCCACACAACCATCTGGCTGTGTGGGAGTGGTCCAAAAAAACAGAAACTATCCAGTGAGCAGCAGTTCTCCAGGTGGAAATGCCTTATTGATGTCAGAGGTCAAGGGGAAAATGCCAAGACTGCTTTGAGCTGATAGGAAGGCAACAGTAACTCAAATAACCAAGTGTTACAACCAAGGTATGCAGAAGAGCACACCGATCTGGTACAGCAGCAGAAGACCACACGAGATGCTACTCATTTCAGCAAAGAACAGAAAACTGAGTCTATAATGCAAAATTGGACAATAGAAGAAAAGAAAAACTTACATTTCTGCTGTGACCTTCAAGTGGAAGGATCAGAATTTGTAGTAATGGATCTATCCAGATCGCAAAGACCAAATCACCCTAAACTGGTTTCTTGAATATGAAAGCATCCAAGTAAACCCATCTGGGATGTAGTGGAACAAGAGATTCTCATCATGCATGTGTAGCCAAAAACACTGCAGCGATTATGTGATGCTATCATGTCAATATGGGCCAGAATCTGTTAAGGATGTAATGTGTAAAAATACCAAGACTGAACTAGACTTCTAGCATGCCTATTGAAATTGCCCAGATAACGCACAGCTTACTGGCAAATTAGCAAATAACACCAACATAGTGGCAGTCTGTAGTAACTGTTCCAATACTCACAGATTAAGTGAATACTTTGAAGCTGAGGTGACTGAGTGGAATTCAGGTGATCGTAATATAAGAAGTATTCATCCACTGGGGAACAAGAACAACATGTCTATTCAGCAGTTTTGCGTGATGCTTAGCTTGAATAAGAAGCACGCCGTGGTTTAATCTAAGCCTGTATGTACTGTTGATGTTATTAGTTATTAGGAAAGAAAAAGTATTGCAGTAAAAACCGCATATGGAAAGCGAATTAAAATGCATAGAGATTAAGAGGTTTGTATTTAATTAATTCAGGATTTGCCTCAGCAGGTAGACTTTTAACAGGGGCTGTGGCTGTAATGGACAAAGTGAAGTGAAGGCAGGAGAGGACAGACTGCAGTCCTCAGTGGCTCATTATAGTGAGAGAGGAAGACCAGCAGTAGGAGTGCAATATGATAGAAAGAGAGAGAGAGATGGTATGTGTCTGAATTTCTAATGTTTTGCTAAATCAGAATCAGATTAGATGTATTCCATATAAGGTTGTACCTGATGCTATTCTAGCAGAAAGGTTTGGCCCGATGGATTTGAACTCCTTCATTCATTCACAGGAATGAACATAACTCTCCTCCACTCTGCCTTCATCATCCCTTCCCCCACATGCCAACTGCTAAATGCATGCTGCAATAACACTCTTCACGGACAAAATCTGCAGAGCTTCCACCAGCCATCAGCAAACATAAGCATCAAAACATCAGTACACACGGTGTCGGCGTATGTTAGCCCGAGGAACGCAAGGCCAGACGGCAGTCTGTCCTCCTGCCCCACTGAATCTAAACCAAAACGACTTTATCTTCAATCTTCTGCTTTTTTTGGAATTAAACAAAAACGATGGACTAGATTTTAGTCATGTTTCAGGAGGCCAGTCTACCGCTGTCCAGGTTTTTGCAGCCAGACTTTATCAGCATCAACACAAGTGTTCACAGCCAGAGTGCTAACTAGGCCACAGCATGGTATGCGACCCATGAGAAGGCTCTGTGGCCCCTTTTTGTTTCTCAACCATCTGATACTCTGCCCGCTGAGGTGGAAACTTACCCCTCTCAAACAGAGGAACGGGAACTGAAGCCTTCGGTATCAGTAACAGGGTGAGGTTAGACATTTTATGTTTTCTTAAAGAGACGCCCCCCCCCCCAAAAAAATTCCTGCCTTGAATCACTTTGACAATAAAATCATCTGAGATGAGTTGCCTCTTCCTGAACAATGCTGCATGTTCCTGTTGTGAAATAAAAGACTGGATAATTGCTTGACAGATGTGTTTTGTAGACCATGCAGCTATCTCACTTCACTGCTGCGGGGAAGAGATTAACATCAGCACAGTGTGTACAAAGTTGACATATGTCTTCTGTATCTCAGGGATAGTTGGGTTGCGACTTGGTGAAACAAATTGTAATTACTGCTGAAAGAAAGCAACTCGCTTCAGGCAACTAAATGTGCTTTAAAATTGCTTTACCTCAACTCCAGTAAAAACTCCTTTCTAAGGTTTTAAAGGTCTGCCTCATGCTGCTAAATCTGGTTCTGACTCATTGGGCCGTGGACTTGGAGCCTTTGGTGTCCTGTGAGGACGTGGGCAGCTGGTGCTTTGAGTCCTGTGGAGTGTGGAATGGGGACTCCGTGAACTGGGCTCGTTCAAGTGGATGCTTGATCTGATTGGGATGTGGGGAGTTTGGAGGCCGGATCAAGTGAGCTTTCGGTTCTTTGTCACACTTCTCGAGTAATTCGTGAACCAATTTTGCTGTGGGGTGGAGTAAACTGTCCTGCTGTGGGAGACTGCTGCCATCAGGGAGTGCCACTGGTAAGAGGAGCTGCATAAGAACCATTAGAAATGCGATAGATGTCAAAATAATACCCACGTGAACCCCAATCACCCAAGATTTCCCAGTTAAACATTGCAATGTAATGAGATAAATAATATTATTAAATTCCAATGATTTTAATGTTGTGACTGATCAGTGTATACACTGCTTGGCAATTCGAAAATAAAGTAACCTTTTGTTTTTAGAAGCTCAACATACTCACTGAACTATATGTACATAGTAAATAAATAGATGTGTGTGTATGTATATGTGTCTATACATATCTATACATATATATATATATATTTTTTTTTATAATAGATCTTTCCACCCTGAATGCAAGCCAGTGACTGAGATAAATATCTTCTCTGTTGATACCTCTGGGCAAAAAACAACATTCAGGCCACAGAGCTTTTTATCTCAAGTACTGACTTGTGATAAAGGATATAATGTGTGTTAAATTGAGCATGAATAAAGCTTTCTGTTAGCGAGAGCCTTTTGTTACCCTCCCCTGATTCGCAGCCTCAGCTTGTTTCAGGCCAGCTTGGCGAGAAAACGTTGCAAACTCACCATCACAACCACTCAGCTACATAATGAAGGACATTTTAGGGCCTTGCAAAAAGGGTCACTTACATATATTTCTTGTAGTGCACAGTATTTAGTCGTTTAATGTTCTTTTTCACCACCGAAGATCCAAAGTGTCAGCGTGTGTACTCCTTGGCGATTAGAGTAGTGTTAAACACAGCTTTGGGACACTGAAACGTCATAAAAAATGTATTAAACTCTGAGGTTGAGATCACCTTTGTAAGCGGAGTTTCCCATTGCAGGTTTTCCACAGATTGCAAGCCCTGAAGCGGACTGCAAAAAAAAATCCCTTCCACTCCTGCTCTAGACTCATATCAAATTTAAGCATCACCGGCTGGATGATATTGCAGTTGACAAACTAGCGTGAGAAAAACTAGTACAAAAAAAAAAGTAGACATAAACAAGTGTGCAATTAAACAGGATTTCACTGGGGGGAACCTAGTGAGCGTTAAGTATTAGAAGAACATATGACACCTCTAGAAAGATTAAGAGTCATGCACTGCCTAAGGAACTGCATTTACCCACACTGCCTTGGGAAACAGCCAAAAGGACACAACCACCCTGCAATGCACACGCACTAACTGTCAGTAAAGCTCAGCAACTTCACTGCCGGGGTCAATTCATACACATTAAACAGGTCCTGTGTGGCTGCTGCTGTATCTGTTTCCCTCCATCACTACTTTTCACTATCTACTCATCTCGCTCCACTGTTTTGGGAGGAAACGCTTCTGGTCACAGAATGAAGCTCGTTGTTCTACTCTATCCTCAGACAAATACCAGTATTTTCTCTTTCTCCTCTACACAATGAACATATGTTTTTACTTTTTTTTATTTTTTGCATTTTAAGCATTGTGACCAGATAGTAGAAGGCACTTAGCAATTAGTGTCTAATTTTAGCACATCCGCCTTCGCATACTGTGTCCAAATTTAGAGCCATGTGATGAGAACGTTAATCCTCTAAATCCTAAAGTCAAGAATGGAATTCGAATGGGAGCTCAAACAAGACAAATAAGATATATTCGTGTCTCTCTCGTCTGTACCTATCTGCTTTCATTAAATTATCTAAGATAACACCAGTGTTTGGAAAGCTTTAAGAACAGGGATGCTTTGCTCTGCTTCTCTCTCTTGGTCTCGTTCAGTCGTGCAACATCATAGCATGGGCATGAACTCTCCATGAGTGAGCTGTAGAATCGTGCATCCTTTCCTTGTCATCCAAGGACCACCTCTGGCCCGTGAGCTGCGTTTTGAGAACCCTGGCAGCAGAAGAATAATTGTGGTGTAGTAATAGCGACAGCTGTAGAGCAGATTTGAAACACTTTGGGAGATTAGGAAAGAGTGAGCAGAAATTGAATAACCCACAATAAACTGGAGGAACCCTGACATTACTAAGATCCATCCAGTTTCATTCAACATGCAGTTACCATGCCAACCTGTTACCAGACTGCAGCTGGAATCGGGGAAATGCTTCTTGGCCACGGTGCGATAATGAAAAGTCCTGTTCAACAACAAGAAAAACGATAATGACTCACCGAGATGTCGAAAAGCTCCTCTGTGTCATCCAGCATACGGACCCTGACGGTGACGTGTCGTCCGGGGGGCATGGCCGGAGGTCTGTGCCCGGGATCTAACGTACTGATGCCAAGGGTCTCCGGAGCTCCGAGGCGCTGCCCTGCGCCAGAGAAGATTGTGTCTGGGTCTGGCTCTGCCATGGTGTGCTGCACTGCTCACTGCTCAGCCTGCATCAAGGGCAAGACAGAAGTCAAGCACAGAAAAACATATTCAACCTAAAGGGTAAAAATCTGAAACTCCCGTCTCACAGCGTCAGCGATGTATGTGCAGTACAGCCCAATGTCTGCATCGGCTCCCAGAGGACGGGCTGCACGACCTTTCATGTCACACAAAACACAGTAATTGCAAATGCAGTATTTGCACTCGCTGCTAATGGCTGATAATTGTTGCCAGTGGGAGACCCAATTAATCTAAAAAAAAGAGTGAGGCAAGTTCTTGATTTCAAAGCACAAATCAGGCAGCCCTAATTTGATTTAACAAATGAATCATGAGGCTAGAGTGTAAAAATCAAAGAGCCGGTAGAATGACAGTTGATTTGGGGAAGAAGTAGAATAAACCCAGAGTAATAGGAATTAACCGAAAACACTCCAGATGATGAAATAACTATATTGGATCGGTTATCAATAAACTGCAGGTTTAAAGTAGAGATAACAGATAACGTACATCGATTTCTTTCCACTTACCCAATTCAGCTGTCATTGGGCAAGCAGGGAAAGAGATGGGGTACACCTCGGACAAGTCACTAGCCAATCAGAGCTAACACAAAGACAGGCAACTGTTCACTCTCACATCCACCAATTAACATAACACGAATGCCTTTTGGCTGCGGGAAGAAGCCCATGATGCCAAAGGGAAAACATCCAATTCGTGCAACCAGGCTCTTTCCAATCCATAACTAATAGATGAATGGCTTCAACAGGCCACAGAAAGTAACTAACATGACAAATATAAATGATGGGTACCATCGCTACAAAGCATCCAGTGCTGGAGGTTTACATCCAAAACCAGAAAGAGCTGAGGTGCATCTGGAATGTGGGAAAATCTGCAGTATCACTCAGTCTATGACTCTCCCAGATGGCTGAATGTTTTGGACAAAGTCATGGATTCATTTCGGGTTGACACTTGATCAGGCCACTATCCCCCCCCCAATCCCCACCCCGCCACCATGTATCTACAGCCAGATCCCCTTAGGCCCTGCTGTCCTGCTTAATTCTCTCTTCATTACACATTCCAGAAGGCTGATGTCATCCCGAGACCTCACTGAGTGGTTCGTCAGAGCACCGAGGCCACTGGGCAGTTGTTCAGCCGCCGCAGAGGTGAACGACTGGTGCCAAGTTTAAGCTGAGAGCTGAATAAGGCATTTGAAAGGAGTGGATAATGTAATCCAGTAGAGTGTGTGGAGAATATAGCCCGAGGACAGTGGACACTGTAAATTCTGTGCGATGATGGTGTAGGGATCGATGGCTAGTAGGTCTGCTGACTGTAATTTAATTTTTTTAATTGATGATTGCTGACTGATTAAAAAATCAGTCGGCTGGGTGATAGAAAACTGTGACAAGCGACCAAAGATAAACAGATATTATTTACAAGAAAGAGAAAGGAAACAAGAAAACCGGAAAAAGGCAGTTTTACTTGAGGAATGACTGATTGAATAGGAAACCAATTTTCTGTCAAGTGATTGTTAAGGCTGTCAAGGCCATTCTGTCCAGATGTATTGTGGTAAAAGGCTAAAAAAGTAAAGGACACTTTGTAATGCAATTAATCAGGAAAGTTCATCTTTGAGTTCTCTGTTATAAGACTTTGGGGACCATGTTGTATCATTTTCACCTGCCTGTACACTGTCATCACAGCGCAGTGGGTGAGAGATGTTGCTGTATTCCAGTTAAAGTGCACGCTCCCTTGGGCTGATCAAAAACAGACCTAAAAGCTGCCACCGGGGCAGTCTGAATGGAAACGAGCATATTTTCCCCAAATCAAGCCCAGTTCTTTTTGACACTTGATCCGAGTGGCCGTCACCGCTCGGTGGCCCTGGCTCTTGATTATTGGCAAGCGTATTATGTCAACTCTGTAAATCCATGGCTTGCATGACCTGCACATGCACGCCACGTAACCGGACACTCTTCAAACAAGGCACCAGTGAAACAGAGGGCAGTGAAAGAGTAGACTCTGATTATTTCAGTCAGCACGTACCCTCCCCTGCACCAAGCATCATGAATCAACCAGTCATGACTCCGGGTCTGTGCGCCTCTCTGAATAGGTAACACAGGACCAAACAAACACAAAAACAGGCAGTAGTACAGATGGCCTTGTTCCCAGGGCTAGAAAGTGACACAAAGCGTACTCGTCCAGCATACAATGCCAAAAGGGACATTTGCAGACCCCTGAGTGTTTCTCAGGGTAAACCTCCCTGCCTTTGAACTTCTTTGCTTGAAATTCCACACAAGCCTGTAATGTTTAGCTGTGACTGCTGGCTTATTGAGAGTCCAGCGTTGTAACAGTGGCTCCTCTGTGCGCAGAGGCACGCAGGGGCCCCTAGATGAAGTCCACAACTGCACAGCTGGAATCTTTTAATGACAGCTGAATGGCCAGAGGCTGTCTACCTGAGAGAAGCTGCATAACAAAAAAACAGAGCTCAATTTCTTCTGTGTTTCGCAATCGACACTGATACATGGGTGTGGCTGGCATTGCCTGAAAGGCTTTAAGTTCTTACTGTACTGCTGGCAATGTGACATGTCCATTAAGTGAAAGGAATGACAACCAACAGGATACGTGTAACTAAGGGATATGCAAAAGAGTCTCAATGACTCGAATGCTACAGTCACTGTAGACTCAGCTCATGGAGTCTGAAGTGTGGTCACACCATAAATATAATGTAGGTTAATAGAGCAGGCTGCTGTAATCCTCGGGACATTATCAGCCAGTACAGTACATGTGACATTAACGCATTGCTCGGACCCACCTGGACAGCCTCTGGAAACTGCTAAATGCACACACCCCGGCACTGTTTGATCTTTGCAATCTTTTAAATGTCACAGAGCGTGCATGGATCGTCTCAGAGAAACGGAACCCCCAACGACTGCGGCGTCTGCACATACTGCTAAGGTATATCTGTGCAATGCAAGCCACACTGCAGGGACAGAAAGGACAGTCCCTAGCAACATAGAAGGATTTTTCACACGGAGTGATAGTTATTCCCCACCTTCGAAATCCAGCATCACGAAACAACACGGGAAAGATACTCCCAAGACTTAACCCTAATCTCCTCAAACAAGTTGAATCACTTCCCTTAAAGAGCACAGTGAGAGAGAGGACTCGGGCTGCACGATTCTTACCCCCGTGTCTCGAAATGCGGGCTTGTCCACACGAAAGTATTTCCCAGCTGAAGGGGAAGACTACATCCACGTCCGGAAAAAATTGGGGGAAAATGAATCCCAGATGAGTTTTAGACACAGCTCGCAGCGATCAGGACGCTTCCTGCGGTCGCCATGGCGGACGACTGAGTGAGTGAGCCGGGGAGAGACGGGATTACATTGAACCGAGCGACGGATCCACTCCTGCTGAATTCACTCAGACAATGAAGGAGGTGCAGCAGCACCTCCACCTTCCGAACAGCAGCTGCACACCGAGGAGCAACAGCACCACCCAGCGGCAGCTGCTGTAAAACAAAACAAAACACTGCATTCAAACTTTAGAAGTTAAGATAAGACTTACATTTACCAAGAGAGTGCGAAAACATCCTTAAATGTATTATTTTCTTCACAGTCGGTGATACGAGTAACCCACTGGCGTTGTACCACTATAGCTATAGCTACACTATGGTTACAATATGGTTATAGTGGCGCTATAGTGTAACTATTGCTTAAGTAACAAAAGTTGTACGATAGTGACATTATAGTTACATCATGTAGTTACATTATTTTTATATAAAATAGTTGCACTATAGTTACACTGCAGTGGTCCTATACTTACAGTAGTTACACTATAGTGGCGCAAACCACTTTGGTAAACCAAGGTCACGTTTGTGGAAACGTTAGAGGACCAGCAGGGAAGCTTTAGGGAGCAATCCCGGAAGTTACCTTGAAGGTTACTGCTTAATGGGTATGTGCTGTATTATATTTCCACTTTAAAGTTGTTGTGATTTCAAACTCACTGTTTTCTTCCTTATGTGTGTTATACAGTTGTTTATGTATTTGCCTCAGGCACCGGGAAAATTGAAAGGGTAAACAATCACAAGAATTTAAAAAAGAAGAAGAAAAAAGCAGTACTAAGCAATGTCAGCATGAATTGAAACAGGTACTCTTTTGTTAAATAAAAAGTGGAAGTGGTAATGTCCTACCCTCTGTTTCCTCCCGGTTGTGTGTACTGTGTGTGGTCTAATCACTTACTATCTTATTTTTGGAAATAGAGAGTCACTGATCTAAGGACAGAGGTTGGTCGTGCAACAGCATCCATGCAACAGCATCCTCTAGAGTTTGCCAGAGACTCTTAGCTCAAGGACATTTCTGTAAGACATTGTTCTCTTTTTATCAAACTACTGTATTCTGCATCACCTATGTAAAAACCAAAACCCTGCAGTTTACCTGAGGTCCAGATAAGTTTGCCATAAAGTGAAATGCAGACGAAATACAAAAGGCCATAATCATGGACACATGTTTGGAAAACCCCCCCATTAATCCTTCAGTGAATGCATAACAGTGTGTGTAAGGATGTAAACTGAAAATGAGTCAAAGGTGTAGTTGTGTCACCATCAAAAACAAAGAAAAAGATGCTAAGACTTGGCATCATGCTGATTTCCTTGTGTCCAAGTTCAGATTTTATTCAGTTTCTGTGATATCCAAGCAGAGATCTGCATTGCTAATACATTTCTGAACTCTTCTACTACTTTGTTAAACTCATGGCATGTATTCAGAACAAATGTTATTTAAACCAGACAATATCAAAAAAGACATTAGGCAGGTCTTTGGACAAACAGCCTCTGAGAGATGTCCAGTCCAGCGATCGCCAAGTGGTTTATTGCCTGGGATTGTTTAATTGTAGGGGTTTTTGCTTTAATACTGTGGTGTCTTTACACTGCAATACTGTAACATGCTTTAAAGTGTGAATCTGCACTATAAAATCAAATCTAATCATGAGAGCAACTGACAAAAAAAACTGATGATCAAGCCCACAATTTTTCAAGCAGAACAAAAACATCAGTTTTTGTGTCATAGCAATATAAGTGATGCCAGGTCTCTCTTGGAAATGAGATTTTTAATCTCAATGAGATTTTTTTTTACCTGGATAAATAAAGGAATAATAAGCAGTGGTCTCATCTTTGTCATCCCTATAAAAACTGCTTGGCCTAACTACTGTAGTAAATGCTAGTGCACCCAGTAGTATCACTGATAAATTACTTGGCCAGTGGTCCCTGAAAGTGTCCAGCGATGATACTAACAAGCCAACTACCACTGACTTTGTGACTCTAATAATGACGGACAAGTCAGATTAAGAGAAACCTCTGGTTTAATCAGTCGGTTTATGAACAGTCGATTGCTCACATTATGTAATCATTGCCAACTGTTCACTGCCTTGTATGCCCTCCTTCCCTCTCTTTTTATGCAGAGTGGCCTGGGGCTTTGGCTTGGGCCCGGGCCTCCACATCGCCCACGCCTCTGTGTATGCTATTGGGTCCAGGGACAGAGATAAAAGGCAAGGACTGCGGTGAACGACCAAAACAGTTTTTTCTTCTCCTTGCCTCTTTTTCATGTCTGCTGCTCGCCCACCTTCTCATTGGCAGGAAAGGAAGTCTCCTACGCTTTAGCGGTGTGGGACTGAAGATGGAGAAATTACACTTGGTGTCTTGGCAGCTTCAGAGGCTCTCTGGAGGCACCGTGTTGGAACTGAGGCAAAGATTAACATTTCGGCAAGAGCGTGAAAACAAGCGAGAAAGAATAAACAGACCAGAGACAATGCTGCTTTGGATTAGTTATGTAAGCAATCAAGATTTGGGGCCATGTTCTTAGTGATCTCTTATCCAGTTATGCAATAGCAAATGAAATCATTAAGTCAACTTATAGTCACTGCTGGGTGGGGAAACACTGCACACAAAAGTTTTACATAATATCTATTCATTATATGACAATTTTTCATTCAGCCGACTTTACATTTGACTGGTTTCCCGGAATGCTAATAAAAAAAAACCAAAAACCATATACTGGGAAAATGAAAACAAATATGTCACATCTAGGTTCAAATGGGGTCATGCACATATGTTGTTAGAAGCCCTTATATCAAGATCTTATGGATAAACTGGATCTACCAAATAAAAATGATGTAACAATACGAGCCTCCCACCCACTGATAGACATAAATACCTGCATCATCCTCAACCAGCTGTACAAAAAATGTATGCATAAGCAGCTGCAGTAAAATAAATAATAAGTGCTTAATTAGAGCAGAAAAGTGCTATGTAAGGATCACTTCATTACACATTTGCAGTTAGAAGAAGCCTGAACAAGGATGGCTTGTTTGGAAGCGTTGTCAGGAAAAACGTTCTTCTCTCTAAAAAGAAGTCTTCTGGAAAAATGTCCTTTGTACAGACAAGACCAAAGTGGAGATGTTTGGTCACGATGCACAGCATGATGTTTGCAAGAGAACAGAATGAAGGTGTTGCAGTGGCCCAGTTAAAGTCCAGACCTCAATCTGACCAAAATACCTTAAGAGAGCTGTGCATAAATGAATCCACTCAAGAGTGATCCAAAATACTTCCACAACAATGTGGAAAGCAATCACTTCAAGTTATTGCTGCAACGGTGGTTCTACAATCATGGAGTACTTAGTTTTTCAAAGAACTGTGTGTACGTTTTATCACAGGACTGTGTGTGCATATATCATTAAGATTTGTAAAGACAAGTGAAGAGATCATTCACAAGAGGATAGAATGCTGTACAAATTGGCACTCTGATAAGACACGGTGTGAATTTACCATGTAAGTCTTAAATTAGTATCATGTTAAAGCTTGTAGATACAACTTAAACTTTTGTGTTTGCAGGTAAGTCCTTTAAACAAAAGAACTCATAATGGCCTTCAGGAGGCATAGACAGGTCCACTCCTTTCTAATTATAAATGGGGAATGGGTGGAATCTGTCTTCAATATCAGGTTTCTGGGCGCCCACATCTCCGCTGACATCAACTGGATCCACACCATTAATGCCCTGGTAAAGAAGGCCCAGCAGTGTTCTGAGGAAGAATAACCTTGAAGCTGCTGCTGGCCTTCTGCTGCTCCTCAGTGGAGAGCGTGCTCTCCTAGTGCCTGGGTGTTTAGTACACAGGGGCCACTACTAAGAACAGGAGGGTAATTTAACACTGCCCAAAAAATCATTGGCTGCTGTCTGCCACCCCTGGAGGACATCGTCAGATCCTCATTAGAGGGTGAGGTGCAGGACACCCTGAGGCACTGCCCCTCTGGTCAGTGCCTTAGGGCAATCAGGTCCTACACCTCCAGGCTCACAAAAAACTTCTTCCCCTGGGCCATTCCCACTGTCAACAAACACTGTGCCTCCACCCTCACCCCTGCCCCCTCATCTCACCAATCTGATCCATGGTCTGCGTAACTCCCATCACTCAGACCACTCACACACGCACTTTGAAAGTTGATCTCCAATGTGTGCCTTTTTCTTGTTTTGTATATATCTCTCTTGATTGCATATATTTCTCCTGTTTGGTACTTATTCCTGCTGTGTACTATTTATTCTTTATTCCGACAGTTTGTGTGGAGCCCCACAAAGAAAGTAAATTATGGGGTACAGAGTGGAATAATTTCATAATTAAACAGGGGAGGCTGACATGATGTAACCCAGGGCTCTATTCAAAATCTAAAACATTTTCACACAATATCCTTCCCTGAAGATGTATTTTGGTCTGTGTGCAGCATACTCCTGTCACCATTTCCCACCGACTTTAAATACCAGGTCATTAGAGCTACACTTTCACATTTCTCCAACTGCCAGTGTTCCAGTTAGTGTGGATGTAGGCACACACACACACACACACACACACACACACACACACACACACACACACACACACACACACACACACACACACACACACACACAGATTTCTGTGTCTAGAGTACTAACTACTGTTCAGCTGCTTAAAATAAACCTGCCTGTGCTGCTTGAAGCGTAGTAAATGTCCCAGTTGCTTTTATTTTATTAAATTTTTTGTTCTAAAAAAAGAGAAAAAAATCCAAACATAATACTCTCTGTATCTGTGGATGCATATGTGACAGGGCTGTGCAGATTATATATGCAGCATGACAATTACAACCACTTGATTCATGTAATTACAGCAGGAATCTTTGTAAATCAGCAACTTCTATGCTTTTTTTTAAATCTAGAGTGCACATTTGCCTCCTGCAGCTCTTGTAAGGCATCATCGCTGTTTGGATGATATTTGAAATTGAGTGAATCCCTCATGAAATGTGTGTTTCAACAGCTGTGGTTGTTACTCTTTTAGGATTTTCCATGCTTTGTGAATTATATTCAAAGAAAAAGCAGTTATACCCATTTGATCTCAATCAGAATCTGAATATTAAGATATTTTGGTGTTAAAAATTACATTTATATTAAGACATTTTAGATCTTTTCTGTACTGAAGAGACACATGGAGTTGTTACAGTTGATAAAGCAGAGGGAGGGAAATCTGTTTTGTTCAGAGAGTGACTATCCAAGACTTCCTCCTCTACACACAGCTCCTACTGTGTTCTCCACCTCTAGAAGAGAGGGAAACCAGCAGGAGGGAGCCTCTTCACATGCTCTATTTAAAGAAGAAACAAAAAGGGAAAAGACAGGTAACAGACAGATTTTTTAAAAATATGCTTCTCCTACTGCCGTGAATGTGCAAAAGCATCAGGATTAAACAGATGTTATTACTGTTACACTTCTACTTGAGTGAATTAAGATATAAATGATCCCCTCCACTGAAACACACAGGAGAGAGTCTGTCCCCGACATTAACCACAGGCACATAAATTTGCTTTTGTCCAATTTACATACTATATTTGGCTGTGCTTATGCTGAGTGTGTGTTGATGCAAACTAGAAATACTCAAAATCCTTCAGCTGTTGTATAAATCCATGTAATTGAAATATTGAAATATTGAAATTTACTGAATATTGGAAAATTTCAGGAAAAAAGCAGAAAGTGTGCACGCCAAAATTACTTACATTTTTAACATTATCCACATCTTATTTGGTGGTAATGAAACATTCACACACTTCCTAGCACTTAGTGTTCTTAATAGACTAATCTCTTGTGGTCATTACTCTTCTGAAGATGAAAAAGCACAATTAAGGACATTGGGAGTCATTCATAATGGCAGAAAATGTATGCTTAACAGACATACACAAAAACATGTGGAGCTCAAATAGAAGACCCCCCTTTGTTAAGACCACAATCTGTATTCTTTTCTGTTATTTACGTCATATGGTGACAGAAAGGGGGGAAAAAACTCTTTGAAAAAGAGCTCCCGGCGAATAAAGCTTAGGAAGCACAGCCATCTGCTGTGACTGTTTGCTCTGTGGGAGAGTGACGAGAAAAAAACACAAACATATAGAGTTAGATTAGAGTTAGATAAGATAATCATCCAGGGTAATTCCTCTACCTGCCAACTAGACTTCACTCAGAGGTGTCCCTGATCATTGGTCTACAAATCCTCACCATCTCCTGGTTCATGACCACAATATCTTATAATGCCTGGTTTCTCTCCTACTACCCAGTCAGGGCCTTTCTGTTGCAATAGTTGCACTGGGTAATTTGTGATTAGTTCCAAAGCTTTTGCAGACATCCCATCAGTCAGAAATGTATTTATCTGCATGAGAACAACATGAAAAATGCATCCAGTCTTAAACTTCCTCCTAGCTGTTTGGGATTAGTTTGACCTAGTAAGTATGAAAATGAAAAATCTGCGTAGACTCCAGTTTGTCGGCCTGTGAACCACAGGTGCACCTGACTGAAGCATAGTCCTCATTTACAAACCCTAACATTACGGCTAACAGGTGGATTTGTCCATTGCAGTGCGGCTAGCTAACAATGAAAAACCACTTAGTGCTAAAGAGAGCGTGAAAGTGGACAGTATGTCCTGTTTTTTATTTTTATTTTTTAAATTTTTAACCATAAAACTCACTGCTACAGCCATGGGCAGTACAAAAGTGACTCCCCTAGACTGCTTTTCAGTTTTAGTTTGCTTGTTTTACAGAGTTATCAGTTCTGTCACTTGTTAGCTAACATAAACTCATGAAGTCTGTTAGCTGCAACCAACCAACCACGTGACGTCACGTTCTATACTGGCACAAGGTGGTGCTAAACACGCTCTAAAAGTTTAAACACTTATTTCTTAAACCCAGCTTCACAGTCGTGTTAAATCCATTACAGTTTTTTTAGAGGGATCCACAGTGTAGATTTGCCGTTATATGTACATGTGTTGTTTCATGTGCTGTTGTGATTTTATTAATATTATGGATTTTTATGTTTCTCCTTGCCTTTTTTCTTTTGCTACTTTACTTTTACTTTTAGAATTATTGATGCAAAATGTTTTAACCTGTTTTTCCCATATGTCCGTTTTAAAATGAGCTACATAAATACACTTGATTTGATTAATGGCTGATATTTAAAAGCCAGAATATGAACACATGTGCTCAGCACTGAAATGTTTCATTGTTTGAACAGATCATCCCCCACACACTCTCCTCTGTTGCAGCGGCAAATTAGACTGTGAAATTGACAGCTCATGTGTTGCCATCTGGTTGCCATGACACCTAGTTATTAGGCCCTCTGACAGTCCCAGCTCAGCCTATTTGTTCCTTCTTCCCCCTCCTGCACATCAACACTGTTTCCAGTATAAAAAGGCATGAAACACAGAGTGTAGGTGACTTCCAGCTGAGGCAGAGAGCAAGCAGCGTATACTGTAATCTTTCAGCATGTTCAGTCATGAGCAGATCCAGTGGTCTAAAATCCTAGAAAAACAAATAAACAAACAAACAAAAAAAAAAAAAAAACAGGCAGGCACGAGATGATACCTTAAACAGGACAGCACAGCATGCAGATCCACATCATGACAGAGCAATTCCCCTAAAGGCACTTTCATATCAGAGCCAATTGATCTAAACAATTGTTCTGTGCAGCAGAAGCATAAAAGCCTAATTTCCACACATTACAACCCCGGTCTGGACCACATTGAGACTTTAATGCTCCACTGATCAATGAGAGGATTAAAGCAATTTAAAGGCTCCTTTGTGTGGTGTGTGCATTGGAATCTCCTTCATCCTCAAAACCTCTGGGCTGGCAGACAGGGTGTTCCTTCTGCTCCTGAACTTAGCGTGGCCTGGAGTCAAAGAGGCTGAAGCAGCACCACGTGGCCTTTTTTTGCCATGTACTGCTGCTGTATCCCACACAGATATCCTGCTGCACCCTTGCGGGAGGTGGGGATGGCGTTGGTGGTGGAGTGACTCATTCAGCCCCCTCTTCTTCCTCTTGACATTTGACATACTGATGTAGAGGATCTCAGCTGGAACAAACACAGCGTGCTGTGTCACAGCTGCGATGTCTGTGCCTCTGAGCCCCTGGCTTACAGAGCTGAGAGCAGGTAACGATGAGTCAGCGCCTATTTAATTCATACACCTACACTGGGAAACTCGGGAGGGGGGGGGGTTGTTTTCAAGCTGATTTTATTTATATTTTCCACATCGTTTCCCGCTGAGAATTCAGCGTCTCACGACGCTGCCGCAAATTCCTTGAAAGTTATTCTAGCTCCAGCTCTGCAAGGAGTTGAGGGAAAGGGCAAAGGGAGTGCACAAAGATAATTTAAAAAACACAACACAGTTCATGAGGCAACACTGCACCACAGCTATTAGGCTGATACATGCGAGCCATTAGGTGATCCATTCTCATTAAAACTCTTTCACTGAACAATAAGGATATTGTACCTCATTTAACTAAATGTTTCCACAAACACAAAGGCTGCTGCTGAACAGGGATACTGCTTCCTAATGAACCCCACTGAGACCTATCATCTTCAGGTCCTTCAGCCCTCTGCCCACCGTCTCATCAGGGCAGATAAAGCACCTCAGAGATTGAGACTGTCCTTACATCATGTGCCTGAAGGTGGATGCTGACAAGCGTCTCAGAGGACATGCTGACTCTCACTTCTCCAGCTCTATTAACTAGTGTTTCCCCCCACTGCCACTTCTACTCTGCATCAGTGATTTAGAACAATCTCAAAGACCCACTGAGGCAAACTAAGGGGGGGAAAAAAGGAGTCAGCATTAAAAAAAAATCAATCTCCTCAAACCATATAACTTCAGATACAGCTTTTGGTGCATTGCCTTTGACACGAGGGATTACCTCATGTGTATCTGAACTCTTGGCAACTGAAATCTTAGTTACTCAAAGAACACTTGAACAAGTACCATTTGGTTTTAAGTTAATGCTTTATTGTGGCTGTAGATGTGGATGTGAACCTAAATGACTCTCAAGACAAAAATGACTGTCAAGTACTGGATGTACAGGAAAACCAGGCCTCTCACACAGTGTCAGCTGGGAGCCGGCAGAGGATCCAGCCTGCCCATGAACCTAAAAGAGGTTAAAAAAAATGGCTGGATTAAATGTTAATATTTTGTAATAATTCATGATAAATTATAGTCTATTTCTTCCTCTCTCGGTGCCAATGCAATGCAGAGGGAAGTCATTCTTTTTTTTAATTTTTTGGGGATTGAGGTGTTTTGACTCACTGTTGCTACAAAAAAACTATTATCTGGAGAAAAAGAAATCCAATTAAGAACATGAACAAAGTAGTAGCACTCAGTTGTGTTCCACACAGATGCTGAAGAGTGCGTATGGCACAAAATTAAATAACAGAAAGATCAGTGCCTTCACAAACAGTAAGAACATGTACTGGCATATTCAGACCAGCCTGGACTGTAAAAAAACCCCACCCTGACTGTCCCAGTGAATCCAGAAACCACACACATTGCATGAGTTCGATTCAAAATCACAGCAAATGATTTTGGATCCTTTTTGCAATCTGGTAAGAACAATGTGCTGCTGGACTAACGAGACGACGCTTTGCAATTATCTTTGAGTCCTGCAGGTCTTCGTGGGAGTCAACAGTTTCTCCTCCTGACAAGACTGGAGTAGAGATCCAACGAAACCCTGAACACAGATATTTTAATGCACCCAAACTCCACATATAAGAACACTGAATTGTTTGGATTTCTTACAGGTTGTTTTGGGTCATTTCACTTACCTTTGCTTTGGTGGTTTTTTATGTGGCTGTTTTTAAGGCGGTTTTTGTTTCCACAGATCAGCCTGAGCAACTCTACACCTCTCAATATGACTCAAAATGAGTCAAAATAAATCTTTATCTACTCCTTATTGTATTAGTACAGAATAATGTGATTTTGGATGTAGTCATCACCCCTGTCCCTTTGCTTTTAACCTTTATTAGGCCAGATAGCGTTGACAAGAAAGAAATGAAAGAGTGCAGGGGAATGACACGCAAGCCACGGCCAGACTCAGGCCCCAGCATTAGCTTTTGGCATATGGACTGCCTGCTTAACCAGATGACCTACAGTGACACACCAATCAACCAGTCAGCTTCTTAATCTGCTTCCCTAATTTGACCAAAGCTACGATTGGTCAAATTACCAGGGAGTCAGGCTGTATACGTGTAAAACATAGACAATAAATAAAATAATGAATATGAATTAAAAACAGTACAAAACTTTCAACAGGAAGACGCAGCTTTCAGACTTGAGGAAGACCAGCAGCGTGCTGGATTCCTGATTACCTGATTGGACGCAGGCAAAGTAGGCAAATGCAAGTTAATCTTCAGCAATAGTTTTCTCAGTACTGTGCTCGGCTAACACTGGTGAAGGAAAAATAGTAGTGCATGTGACAAATTTTCATCATGCCAGGCAAAGTTTTAAAACTGATGATATAAACAAATAAACAATGACACTGTAAATCCAAATTGGATATCATATATACAATTAGAGTAGTTGTCTCACAGCTGAACAGAAAACTACAAATTGTTGATTTGTAAAAAAAAGAAGAAGAAGAGATTAAAATATAAGCCACATTTTTCCTCCCATTCAGTTAATTTCACTGAAGCTCGCCAGTCGCACTGATAGTGTTGAACGCACTTTTATTGTTTAGGTGTCAAATGTAACAGTGTCACCATTCAGAGAGGGATAAAGAGTAAATGGCCACATAAAAAAATATAAAATCAACAATGAAAATGGTCACACGGGGAAAGTCTGCTTCCCGTGGCAACATAGATGTACAGTTGAGACAGTGTCCAGATCCAGACATGATTTGCACGTTTTTTTTCTCCACAGCCTACAGTAATCTCAGACAATAAGAGTCCTTTTTTTGTTCACTAGCCATGCATACAGTTGACAGTTCCACATGTGTTGAGTCAGTGTCTTCATAGGAGCTGGCACTTTGTCCATACAAAATATTTACACTACCATTTATTATTCTTATTATCACCGCCGCCTCCGTCGGTGCTATTTGTTACTATGAATTTAAATACTCTGAGCACATGAAGGATGGCATCAGGATGTCGAAACTGTGGAGCGCCACATTTCATATTGATACCAGAGGACGAAAAGAAAAAAAAAAGTATGACAAATGTTGGCATCTTCACTTTAAATGTCACCCATTCCTGAAAAGAGTTTGGAGAGACGGTCTGCGGAGATATTCAAACACTGAAATCGCTCTTTGTCCCGTCAGGATGAAGCGGTTACTTATATTACTACTCAGCAATCTGCTGTCAGAGTCTCC
>NW_005187410.1:5510925-5517810 GCF_000239375.1 Pundamilia nyererei
CCCCAGGGCTATTGTATATTGCAAGAGGAGCAGCAGGGGTCGTCCTTGTCTGGCTGAGCGGCGTAGTCCATCTGCCGAACGATCTCAGCGAACAGTTCGTCTACCATAGTTTTGCTCTTAGCCGAGGTCTCCATGAACGGGCAGCCCCACTCCTCGGCTAGAGCCTGACCTTCGCTGGATGATACCTCCCTCTCGCTTTCCAAGTCCACCTTGTTTCCCACCAAGATAACGGGAACCTTTTCGTACCTGAAAGCACACACAGACCGACGTCAGTTTGTCAGACACACAGAAAAAGCAACTGCTGCATGTGTGGCAAATCAGAGCTTTTCATTTTATTATGTTTTTCCCATAAAAGTGAAAAGAAAGGCAATTCCCCTTTCAGAACTTGGTTTTAGCAAATTCTAAATAAGAAAAAAAAGCGCACAGTGACTAAAACCTTCATCTGTTGCACTTACAAAAATCATAATTATTTAAAGGAGATCTGATACATTTATTTCAAGCTCCATATTTTTATTCTACTAAAGTAGGTTTGCATAATGGAATTTAGGATCATCTTTATTTATCTGATAGTGGGCATTAGTGCAGCCCCTCAGTTCATCGTGTATCTTAGAACAAACTGTTCCAAACACTTTTTCCTTACAGTTGACCTCTCCTGATTGGCTGTCCCATGCAAACAGAAGGTTTGAAGAACAGGTGGGCGGGGCTGAGATGGCCAGTCACAACATACAGAGCAAAGAATAGAAAAAACCCCACCTCTACTATCTCTAACCGAGCATCTGAAGCCAAAGCTCTTGGCTCACATTGATTTCCAGGGCAGACACCGATATCATTATTTGAATCTTTGGCCTTGTTTAATAAGTGCATCCACTATTTTAACAGTACAAGTATGATAGACAATAAGAAAAAAAAGTATAATAGCCTCTTAAAAAGAGGCAGGAAGCAATAGGCAATAGGTAAGAAAGCATCTTTACTGGGTTACTGAATTATCATTGGGCAAATGTAAAAATGCTAACCACTGAGTCAGCACCTCTAGCAAAATATTTATGATGATTATCACCACTATCAACGGAAGATTCAACCTAAAAATCAATCTAAAAAGCCTATGTGGACTTTACATCATGGCCACTGTTTGAGCTTGCTGAACTCACGTGAACTAACATGCACGCATGGCTGGAGTGATTGAAACCTAAGAGAAAAGGTTATTTTTTCCATAACAACGACAGCCTCTATTCAGTTTCTCCAGTTTATTATACTGGGAGTTGGTGGTTTCATCCAAAAAGCTGTTACTGTTATCAGCACCATAATTCTTTCTTAATATACCAGTTTTGCATTTGCTACATTATCCAGTCACGTGACCATTAAATTAACATCAATCCTCAGCCTCTGTTTAATCCCTTTTTGACATCTTTCCATCTTTTATCTTTTCCAATCTCTCTAACAAGACAAGCCTGGACCTTTGACAAAAAGGATCTCGGTGGTTATTTTTGAAAAGCTCAGCTGGGTGAAAGAGGTGGGCTCGTTCTGACTGAAAGGTCGCAAGAAGGATAAAGATGAAAGTGTTTCCACTTTAGCATACGAGTGGACTCTGAGTGTGGGAGGAAGCTTTTTTCAGATCAAGAACCAGAGCGTCACCAGCTTCATCTAAACACTAAGTGTAAAGCCTGACCCAGTACAGCAGAGGAAATGGGTACTATAGCTGTGACCCCTGAGGGCAGGAAGTGGCCATAATCCTTTGAGCTCTGAACTCCTTGGCACGTAGCTAAAGCACAAAATGTCACTGTGGAACTGGACTACTTTGAGGACAGCCAGAGGATGTGGTCGGTTAAAATAAACAGGCTGCTCTATAATTACTTAAAAAGAAGCAGCTGAGATGCATTTCCACCAATATGATCACTACATCAGTTTTGATATTGGGGAACATGGCGGGCTTCTGAGGCACTTTGTACACATCAGAGGAGATAACAAAGCTCAAAAACATCAGAGAGATAGCAGATCATGCGTATTCGCATCCTTTAAACAACAGGTTGCTATTTCTTTCATGCTTATCAGTATGCAAAACGACCGAGGGGGCGCTTTCCATCTGTCGGACCTGTCGTTTGAACCAAGTTTAAACGTCTGTGTTCACTTCACACTTCACAGCACAGTCAAATTTAACCCGAGCACCTGTCAGCATCATTAGGATTTTCAAATTCTGCACTCGCTCTGTGAATTATAGATGCCTTTAAGTTGTTCACCAAAATTAATATCATCCTCATCCTTGTTTGTTATAATAAACTGGTAAAGAAGGAACTGGCTACTGTTGAAAAGACGGGGAGGCTGGAGACTACTGTGAAGCCTTTCCAGGCTGAGCAGCCAGAGCGTTTCTCAGAGGTAAGGGGGGCTGCAGGTTTCAGCGTTAAATAAGCTTAAACTAGCCGACTTTGATCTACCCATGAATACATTATCCAGCGAACTTTAATCTCAACTATCCCGTTCTGTTCCCAGGATGAGCCGAGAGGAGCTACCTGAATTTAAGAGACAATCTCTGAGGTCGGTCGGTTGGTGTGTGACCAAAAGTGTTGAGCTAGGCAGGCAAGCTGAATGAGAAACAACATGTTATGCTTCTCAACTTTAACATTCAGCATGTCGTGCCTAAGTTCTCATTCGCTGCATTGCTGGTGTCAGTAAAAACAGCAAGGCTGTGATTTTTCTGAAAACTTCTTTAGATCTAGTTGGTGGTAGGTTATATTTAGCCTTGAACCTTAAATACCCTTTCCCACCTTCACTGAAAAACCCCCAAACACTAAGCATAGCTGTGGGTGGGCAGATTGAAAGGCAAAATCTTTACTTTTACAGCTGCATCCATTTAAAAGGGCCTCTGTGTTTAGTTGGGCTAATGATGCCATTTTGGTAGGTCCTCCATTCAGCTGTTGTTTGTCTCCCACTCTAAATCACTCAAAGAGGTATGTATCTTGTACCATCAGATGCTGTTTCACACAAGCTCTCGCTTTTCTGCTCTAAACTGTTTGCACAAACCCAGCAAATATGACAGAAACACTGAGGTTATTCCACAGTACAAAACTGGTTTCAGTTCAGTTCAGGAGAGCAAAACCTACGCAATAGAAAACCTTATGTTGTTTCCATGGACAACAGTGGTACGGTTAAAGTAGAAGCGAAAAAAGTCATATTATCGCAACAAAGAAGGCACGTTTTTCTGTTATTTCACATGTGTTGGTTTTTAGAATTTTATCGAACAGATTTTCAACTCACCAGTTATTAGTCAACTCACATCAATCCTCAAATTTAAATAGTAATGTGTTCCTTTAATTTTTTTGAAGCAGTGGAATGAAGTGAAACAATGAAGAAGTGAAGCTACATGTACACGGACCCTGGCATGGACCTTACTCTTCAGCTTACTGCACACATTTTAAGTCAGAAATGTTCACGTTGGTCTTCTTAAGGTAGTTCTTCACCAGGAGCTACATATGTTGGGTTATTGTTGTGTTGGAAGACAAAGCGATGACCCGGACCCAATTTTGCTGCTGACTATTTGGAGTTTTCTTCCACCCTGACGAGATTCCCAGTTCCAGCTGAACTAAAGCATTCCCACACCATAATACTTATGTGTTTCACAGTAGGGATGGTGTACTCTGGGTTGTATGCCTCTGCCTTCTTTCTCCAAACATAAGCAGAGTCTCTGTGGCCAAAGAGCTCAAAGTGTCTCCTCTGCACGAGTGGACTTTCTCTTGCTCTGCAACTTCAAAGTCCCTTCAAAGTTCGAGTGATTGTATGTAAGACAGATCTCGACTTGGCTAAGATTCACTCTTGGCAGTTGTTCTGGGGTCTCTCACTAGTTTTCTTTCCAGCTTCTTTGAAATCTTTAACTTCTACCTCTTGCCATGCTTTTTCTTTGCTGTGTGACTGTCTTTGAATTTCCTGATGATACTTCTCACTCCAGTGAAAACTTTTGTGCACCCATCTCCTCCTTTGTGTGTCCAAACTGATTCCTTTTGCTTTTGGCATGCTGCTTTCTCAGGTGACAGCTAAACTCTTGCTGAGGTTTTTATACTGTTTGTAAATTAGAAGAGAAACCTCAGTTTTAGCTTGATTTAACAAGATTTGTGCGTTACAAAGATAAAGCACATTGCACAACAGTGGCTTGTGCAATGGCTCTTTTTCACAGTGCAATAATATCAACCCTGGTAATCCCTATTTTGCTAAACTGACGATCACTTGCTATGTTAAAAAAGTGCTAAAGTGTAAAACATCTAGTAAAAAAACAAACAAAAAAACCCCCTAACTTCATTATTTTTGTTGTCCCAAACAGCAGAAGTATCTTAAAATCACATTAAACTGTGTGTGAGTGTGCCACATGCTTTTTTTGGTCAGCTGTTTGCAACTTATGCAGCTCGTTTGGGCCTCATCATTACAGGAACACAGCACAAAGGCATCTGGACCCAAAGAAGAAAGGGTCTATATATAGTCATAATAACAGAGAAGAAAAGCGGCAGTCCAAGGAGGTGTGAGACAGAGGCTGCCATGGATACTAAGGCTCACAGAGACTCGGCGTTAAGGTTGTCGGCCAACCACTGGTGGCTGATACAAGAAAGTAAGGCTCGACTGTTGCAGAAAACACAGGCCAAACGAATTACTGAGCGGGATTCGTTTTTGCTGTGACACAAACAGCACAAACAACATGTCGCTCTTTAGCCTTCGGCTTGTGAGCCTGATGCCAGAGGCAGTGGAACACTCAGACTGCAAACATCCATTCAAGCTTGCTCAGACACAGCTTATCAATAATGCATGATGCAGATCAACTCACACAGGCCTTGCTGACAGACGGTAGAAACCGGCTGCCCAAGAGCCACTGGTTATGACTCGGGGCAGCAGCAGGCAGGAAAGGCTGTGTGCTGGGCACCCCTTCCCTGCGAATAGCATTTTTGTAGAGGGTCTTCAGTTTAGCCAGGGGAGAGAATTGAGCTGAGTCAGAAGGCAGCACAAAGCTCCTCTTTTTGCCACATTAGGGCACCGAAAGATTTAATCAGGAATGGCTTTGACCCACGGCAAGAATGCAAAGATTTTCCCTTTAAAACAAGCAATAATATATGACAAGTAAAACACTTTAATTCTGTTTGGGATGGTTATGAGAATTCATTATTTGCTTCCCAAAGCCTTCAAAAATCGACCCCGTTTACTGATGATAAACACACTGGCCAAGAAGTGCCAAAATGGACAAGATAAACGAGTACTGAACTTGACAGACTGTACAGATTTCCTTGGATCTGATTTATCACAGCAATACTCTGGCACACTAGCAGGTCTCTGTGGGTGATTATGCTGTCTGACACAAATTACTTCTCTTATGAAGTACACGGCCAAACATCTAAAATGCAAGTACCATTTTAGTAGAAATTTGTCCGGGTTGAACAGTCGGTCAGTAATACGCTTTGAATAATTCATTGAAAAGTTCTAACCGGAAAATACGGCCCTTATCCTTTCATATCTGTAAAGGACGATATTTCCCTTTTATCATACTGTCAGTATCAACCTCATGATAGAAAAAAAGTTGAAACAGTTAGTCAGAAATCTCACTGGACCACCAGAAAAAAATTCAGTTTGACGGCATACTTCACAATAAAAGAACAATTAGGATGCATAAAGGAGATTATTAGTTTCCAACTTCAGCTCTTAAGGGATTTTTATGGAGATTTGTTACAATAATCGCAGTAAAACTTGGTAAATAACCAAAAAAATCACTGAAACTCTTGCTAAGGTACAATGTAACAAAAGATCGGAGAACGAACACACGTCAGGAGTTCTGCAACAGCTGAACAGTGTAATTAATTACCAGAATACCATCTAAACAGAGTGTGCAATATAATAGCTTTTATGTTTCCTGGCTCCTGACTCCCAAGCTGTTTACTTGTCCTGCTCCCTTAACAAGCCACAAACCTGGAATAATCTGAAAAAAGCAGTGTACATCAGAAATGACTGATCACTACTTTGGATCATATTTAATACTTTTTTGTTCTTTGTTTCTCTGTTCTGCTAACATGCACTTCTCACGCACGTCCCCGGGCTCTGAGGCTTAGACACAATGGTGCTTTAAATTAATTGCTCAGCTGGTATTCCACCTTAACTCACAGTGGCAGTGGTAAGATGCAAAGGTTTGTCACATTTCTTAATTTAGCAAGTAGGCCTGCCTGACAATTAGTCCGCTAAACATTAATTGAAATAGAGGGTCTGATTTCGTGGACACTTGAGGTTTGTTGCAGGAAAAAAAAAACTTACATAAAGTCTCACACTCTACAACAGGGTTGTCAAACATAAGGCTTGGGGACCAGAATCAGCCCGGTAAAGCCTCCAATCCAGGTCATTAGACAAGAAGTGAAGGAGGACATAGATTTTGGAATTTAAAGTGTATTTTGATGATTTTACAGCCTTTCCTATTGATAAAGAGCTCCCCCATCACCATTAATACTACACCAAAGGAATTAAGTAACAGATAAACAGTTAAACGACAAAAAAGTTCTGCTTTTTCCACTATGGTCTGTAGAAATAGTTTTTTTTGTTTGTTTGTTACAATGCTTCCACAGTTAAAAAAAGAAGCTTTTTGTGAATTAACAAAACCTTTCTACTTTATAATTATGGACAGTCTGGGCAATGATCTACTAGAACTTTTATATAGCTTTCATTTATTTATGACAATTTAAGTCACGCTTACCGATTTCTTTCATTTTCCTCCACAGCATTTCTTTCACGTAGAAAAACTGAGACACAGTTCTGAAATGGCACTTCTTACACTTACACTGATAAAGGGGAGTTTCACTGGTCTGGCCCACTTAAGATCACAGTGGGCTCTATGTGGGCATCAATATAAAATGAAATCCAGAAAAGTGGGATTGT
>NW_005187410.1:5518919-5540270 GCF_000239375.1 Pundamilia nyererei
TTTTTTTTTATAGCCAAGCCATTGTGAAGTAATCAGTATTGACCTTTAGCTTTATTCATTTCCCCAGTTTTCACAATAGACAAAAACCACATCACATGGACCTTGTCCTTGGGAGCTGGCTTGCTCGATTTACATTCTCGCAGGAACCTCCGTCAGGTGACATCGAGAAAAGTTCAGAAGTGCAGTACTTGAAAACTTAAAAAATGTAAAAAATGAATAAATGTGCAGAGGACCCAGCAACAGCAACAACCACTGCAGTGCCAACAGCAGGGTTTATTATGCTATCCTGTTTCACCACTTTCTTCCTCACTACCCTCACACGGTACTTGTATTTCTACTCTCTGAAGTCACCAATCACAACACATCCCTGGTATATAGCTAACTGCAGCTGAAGTGTGGAGCGACGAGGTCCCCAGTGAGCACAGGCAGGCCAGGGTGTAATCATGTCCACCCAGGGCCCCTGTGCTAACGCCTGCCTGTGCTGCTATCAGCGGGCACTGATAGAAGCTGACAGGGTTCAGAGTGAGAGCGACACGCAGCAGCGCCTCTGACCTGAGCGACGGGCGATACGGTCGTGACCGGTCATCAGTGTTTTGTTAGTGAGGAGCGACAGAGAGGGAAAACAAAAAACAACGCCAATGCTGTTCACACAGTTGCTGACAGGATTTGCCTGAGAAACCTGTGAGTGCTTCACTCGGGTGTTTTAAAAGGATAATCACACCATTTTCCTCTCTAATGTTACCAGTAAGTTACCTCATCAACCTACATGATAATAGTCATGTCTTTACTTTGTTTTTCCTACTGCCAGTAGTCATTTACAGCATTTCCCACAATGCCTTTCGACAGAACATGCCCGAACGTGTTGCATTTTAGCTGTGGGTCTTAGGTGAACAAAAGCATGTCTCCTTGCAGTCAGGAAAGCAAACGAGCAATTCAAAAATGTCTTAATGATGAAATGTCTTTATGAGCATAAACTGTAAATGATGCAAATGATGAAATTCAGTGCAAATTAGTGAAGCATTCAGAGTCCTCAGTGTTCCCTGTAAAAAAGTATTGAAAGGCCCAGAATACACTGCTAATTTTGGGTATCATATCAGACAGTCTTAGTACTTATCCAGTTACATATGATAGTGTGACAGTTTCTGTTTACATTTGCAGTTACCCAATGGGACACATAAGGCTTAACAAACGCAATGAATGCATTTACTTTTAGAATAGAAAACTCCATTAGTTACATAATGTACATTTGCCGTCCTCTTTACATTCTCTGGTAGAGCTTTAGCGTGTTACTCATGATGCTACTGCCACTTGTACGTCCCCAGAACAACGTGAAGCCATTGGTTATTCCACAGTGTTTTCTCCTCACATACACTGCTGTGTATGTATTTTGCCAACAGTGAAGTTGCAGCATGTCCTCTGATGGACAAACTATGCAACAGGCACAGGATGCACTGAATTTGGATTTTTTACCTGTGTGCAATCTGGTCACCAGTCTTTGTACTGATGTAGCAGCACAGAATGAGCGCTGTTTAATATTTACAAGATATTCCAACACTTTTCAGGAACAAAGAAGTCACCTTATGCAGCTGCAGTCATTAGAAGCTGTTATTAATCCTGCCGGAATGGGTGAGGAGCAGGGAGCACAGTAAAAGCAAGCCTTTCGGGGTCTTAAATGAAATGTTTCTCGTTGCAAGGTTAGTAGCAAACAAGGTCGATTTCTGCTGATGTTAGAAAAAGTCTGAATAACCGAAGGAAATGTGCGCGCTGCCATTCAGAGCCAACTTTCTGAAAGCAGGAGTGCATACAAAATGTAGGTCACAGCTTAATAATCGCATTGAATATGACATTTTTAAAGGAAAAAAAAAGCACAATCCTAAGTTTTAGATGTCTAACTCCCCATGAAGCCCAGCACCAAATTAACTGCTGTGTGGGAGTAGTGTTGTGGAGCGCGATCTTTCTGCTACGGAAAATAAATTCTGCTGTCATATCAGACAACGGCACCAGACTCAGTGTTTAGCTGTGAAAACACAAAAGCCTGGCTGCATCTGCCCCGTGAGCGCACGCGCACACCATTTACATACAGGACGACACACGCTCGCGCAGCAGACTCAACATACCTCTACTCGTACTCAACTCGCATGGGAGAAACATGTTGACCTCATTCTTTCATCGGGAGCCACATAATAATAGGATTGTTTAGAAGGTGCATTTGACAAAAAAAGGGTCTAAATCCAATTAAGTGACAAAAACTAAAGACAACCTATAAAAATAAACATCCACAGCATGATTATATTTCATTTTGAGGTGGAAGAGTGGAAGAACTGTGACAAGGGAGGGACAAAAACCTTATCCAACTACAGCATATAGTAAATAACAAGATTATTAAATGGTATTAACTATAAGTTGATTTCAGTAGGGTTCTTCTTATTCTCTCCGGAGCCTATTTGACTCTCTGAACTAACTGTAACAAATCCACTGACACCTACAGTGACTGATGAACCCACACAGTCGCAGCCCAGCGCACAGTGCCTGCACACTGGAACGCCGAAGCGGAGCTAACAAATACAGGACAATAACCAATCTGATCTGGATGAGTTTTATAATCTCATGCTATGTCAGCAGGTGAGCATAGAGCATACAGTACAGTGTATCTGCACAGTACATTGGCCTAGAGCAAAGGAACACCAATAACATGACAGCTCCACGCAGCCTCAGCTAACCTCTCCCATGTATCAATCAGCAGCTCACTGTGGTGACCTCATATCTGGATCATCTGTGCAGCAGCTCTGAGACATCAGGCTTTCCATTGTGCTGCTCTTCCTAAACAGCTTGTGCAGCTTCTTAATTAAAAACACAGTGACTCCTCTGCAGATCTGTGCTTTCAACAGTCCCGCAGCTTTTTTTGTTTTTTTCAGCCACTCTTTCTTGAAAGCTCTCTGCAGAGCCTCTCTTGCACTGAATCCTGGGTATTCCCGGTTGGGTGTCTCGCAAAGGTTGCAGCATCCAGTGGACACGGAGCGGCACTAGACAGCAGCTTGGCAGATCGCTGACACTATTTTGTTTTGCTCTGACAGGAAGACAGACATGTCTTCGCAGAGCTGAGGGGTAGGAAGGATCACCACTGTTGTCCTGTTAGTAAACACTTAAGTGAGACATTAGAACGTCTGCAGGAACTTAATATGCCGGGTCAGAGGCATGGGGGCAAGAAATATGGGTGAGACCTGGAATACCATAATAGGCATGGAGTGTTGCTGCCTTAAAGATGCATAACATCTCCAAGCAGGCCGAGACCTATCCTGAAACTACAGGGCCCATGAGTCCAGCATATATTTGTGAAAAACAACCCCCAACAGCCACACTTAATTATGGAAATGACTCTTTTTTTCCCCCAGCACATGATTTCACCAACCTTTTCACTCTTATGATCTGATCCCTCATCGGCTTTATGTCCTGGAAGCTTTGCTGGTTGACAAGGCTGTAGACCAATATGAATCCTTGACCGTTTTTGATGTACAGGTCGCGCATTGAGGCGAACTGTTCGGTCCCAGCGGTGTCAAGGATCTCCAGCACCGAGGGCGAGGAGTCCACCTCGATCTCCTTGCGGTAAAAATCCTCTATGGTGGGGTCGTACTTTTCAATGAACGTCCCGGTCACAAACTGCACAGTGAGGGCGGATTTCCCGACCCCACCGCTGCCCAGGACCACCACTTTATACTCGCGCATCGTGGGATTTAAATCAAGTCGTAAGGTATCAATCTCCGCGCGTCATTGAAATCAACGCAAAATGCTCCAGTGCGAATCACGCTCACCATTCGTGTCCCATTCTGAACGGGCTGTCAATAACACAGTCTTGTTCGCTGCTGCTCAGCTATGGCAGAGCACAAAGACTCGGCACCCCAAGATGGATTTCATTGTAGATATTCCCCCCATGCAGGCCAGACACTGACAGTTATACGAGCATCCGAGGACTGAAAGTGTCCGAAAAATGCGCAAAGGGAGAAAAAGAAGCTCGCCCGATGATGTTGAACGTGCGGCTGTTCATCTGCTTAGCTCACCCCTCTCTGTACTTCATAAAAAAACAAACTTGCTCCATCGAGGACGCTGGGAAAACGCTGGCTTAGCCTCGGAATGAACTGCAGGCGCGATTTTTTAAGCTGTAGACCGCCTTAGAGAAACTCTCCCAAATTAAAGTGCCCTGACTTTCAGTTAAAGAACTTGCGTCTCTTTGTTTCTGTTTCACCATCTCTGACATGTCTCCGCTTCTCCCCCGCTCTCCAGTGCGATTCCAGCCGCCATACTCTCGGGTGGAGACCCGCGGCCGCTGCGTTACCAGCCGGTCCCCACTCGGCTCCCGTACCGAGGCACCAAAAAAAGAAGAAAAGAAGAAAAAAGGAAAAGCCTGTGGATCCTCCTTCGTCAGATGGATACGCGAACAGCCCAATGGGCGCTTCCGCTTTCTGTACACCTCACATGTGCCTGAATGGCAGCCTCACGGAGGCAGCCAGTGAGATTCGTCGCTGACATTTCCGTTCATGTGTTAAAATTCCCATCATTCGGTTGCCCCAGTGACATCCAAAGAGAGCTCATCCAATCACGGAGGCGGCTCGGGGATGTGTATCCAAGAGGAGGTGAAACGCACCGGATGCTGTTGCTATGGTAACGCTGCATTTAAAAAAAATAAAAAAATTTAGCTGCGATCCGACTCGAGAGTGAAAAGTCACTCACCTTGTAAAAAATATATAATAAACCTTTATTATTCTTTGATAATGAGCAATACAGGCTATGTAACACACTCCAATTGAAACCGCCAGGTAAGTCTTTTTAATTGACTACTTTAGCTTTCACTAATAGTGATAAATACAATTTCACAGGACAGCTGTTTGAACAAATTGTAACACAAAAACATGAAAACATGCTCACTGAGGATGACACGTGGTTTCTACTGCTGATGCATTGCAAAATTAAACACAGCTCACAGGATGGCATTTACACGACATTCATATATTTATTTATGTATATTTAATATCAGATTGTACACAATTTAGAATTTACAGGAACAAAAAATATCCACAAGAAATGTTTAATTATACACAATTACTTTTGGGGAAAATGTTTGCATTCAGACCAGGATGGATCCAAATAGCTGTTGCGTGACATCTTAACGAGAAGCTTCAGTGTTTAAATATGACAGGTTGCAATAAAATGCTAGCCAACCCCACAAGCCAATCAATATCAGCTATTTCAGGTGTCGTTACAATGTAATAATGTCCTCATGTTAGAAATGTGTGTATCTTAATTTAAGAGAAAGGTTCAGTGAAGTTTATTCTATTTATTAGACGACATAGAAAGCATAATTAGTGAACAAATACAGACTCAGTAATACACCAAAGGTAAGGCAAAGTTCACACAAAGCCTGTCTTCTCAGTTGTCTGACTGTAGAAAAAGTGCTTATGAGAAGTGTTTCCATCAGTCAGTCAGACCAAACATTCTTACTGTTCACATCTTTTTGACTGGGCGAGATCTCAAACAACCTCTGTGTGCAGGTGGATCCATGACATTCAAACGTTTTGCCATAACATAACACAAACATTCAAAAACATGCCTTTAAGTAAAATAAATAAGTGGGGAAATATTGTATGTCTAATAGCAGTCTAAACTTTTAAAGCAATTATATTTTGAAAGCCAAATACATTTTTAAGTTTGGTGCTCAACATGCAGAGGGAAGCCTTAACAAACACGAAACTAACATTTCAAAAGTTCTCTTTTATGCACTGTTTTACCCACAGTGTTTCACCATATAATAATAAAGTTAAATATCCAAGTTTCTTCCAAGTAATCTAATTACTGTGAGGAGATACAGCTAATCTACCACCAACCAAAATACAGTTTTCATCACTGCAACTTGGGATTGCCCTCAGCAGCAAATCAGACAATAAATGACAAACTACTGTTACACCATTATGAAAATTACTTCTTTTCTTTTTTGGAAAACATGTCCTGTATGATGCACTTTTGTACAGAAAAATCAATCCTATGGCCTTGGTCATACAAAGGCTTGTTGTCCCTTACAGGCAGCAAAAAGGATAAATTGCTTTAAGTTTCTCCTTTGTCCAACATCAATCCCTGGACACAAGACCGCTTTTAATAGGTTAACAGATCAAGGTCCTTTGAGAAACCCTCAGCACACCTAAAGTAATTTTAATAAATTGCATTCATCACAAAATAAAAGAATACATGTTAAAACTATTTTGAACTAATATTACACCAGTAAAATTATGCTCGTAAATTCTATTGACATGTAAAACATCACAAGGAAAATATATAATAAAAAAGTGAAGAAATGCAAAAGATTCAATCAAAGGTTTCTATTTGTACACCTTGTTTGCAAAATAGATAACTAAAATTCTAATAAAAGAAAGAAACAATATTTCTCTTAATCAGACACAATGCCCACCCTGTCTGCTGCTAAATAGTAGACAGCAATGAGTAACTGCATCATGCCGCGTCAATCTCTCATGACTACATGTCACCAAATGTTTGCCTCCTTCTACTTTACTACAAAAGTATTTTGCCCTTTTTGCTAATTTCTTGTCGAAAAATGAAAGAAAATCAAATTAAATTGAAAATTACATTGAATAACATACACATTAAAGCATCAGTGAAAACAAACTGTAAGCCTAATTAACAGGTCCACACACACAATACCACTGCATTTACATGGTATTGCAAAAACACGTAGATTTAATCCTAATGTATATGTCTTAAGTGGAATAGATTTTCTGAGTGTTTTTCCACACAAACCTTTTCAAATATACTTAATCATTGCATGCACAACTGTTTAGGCACTTGTAACCTTCGATTAATACAGTACTGACAAGTGACTGCAACCTTAAGACTAACAGTTGAGACACTACTCAACACGCAACCCTCACAGGATCACAAGAGCTTTAGTTTGAATATGAGCAGCAGTAACTTCATACTCTTACTGAGCTGACTTTCATGGCTGTGGAGGCTATATCAACTTGAACAAGTGAAAAGTATTTACAGATCCATCAGTGAGTCAGCAATTGTCTTGAGCAATAATGCACATTTACTAAAGAGGTGTCAAATTAGAAAAACAAAATTGCTTTGAACGGATAAAACATTTCATTTCTCTCAGAAAAGACAGAAAACAATCTGTATATGTAATGCAAAGGCACACCAGGAGGTGGAGCACTGATCCATTACTCTGGGTGAAGTATAGAGGGACTCAGAGCATTTTTAAAGGGACATCCATAAACCTGCTGTTAGATTACATTTTTTTTATATACACAATTTTTTGTTAAGTTTAAAGTTAAATTAAGTGCTTTTCTCTTTGATTAAAAGTTAAATCTGGCACTAGATGAGCAATCATTATCATCAAAAACAAAACTTTCTTAGTTTAAATAACACATTCAATAAAGAATATGATGATGATAAAACTGCAATATAATCTACAATATAGGACGCCTTTACACCTGACATTAACAGGTACTGTCTACAGACTGAGAACTGATTAAAATATTTACATTATTTAAAACATCTCTGTTGTTTAGTTTTATGCCACTACTGCCAGTTTACTTCTCTGTAGCATCTATTGTATTTAAGTTTGATTGGTGGTTAACAGCACTCATAACCCTATCAGAATTAGTTTAGGAAACAAATAAATAATGCACATTGATCGTTGAAGGTGCATGTTAGCAGGTGCAAAGGCGTGTACAATAACAATCTCTCTGACACCTATTACAGTATAATGTAGAGGTTCATTATAACTGCATGTAATGTATCATCATCATCATCATAATGTCAGATAAAGTCGGCGATGTTATCCACATGCAGCCTCTTGTATTTTGTGTGTATTGTTAACAGAATATTTACAGAACGGCTGCCCGGGACCCTTAACAGCAGCAACACGGCACTGGCTTCTGTTTCTGGCGGTTACTTGAGGATGATCTGTTTCGGAGGCAAAGACAAGTCACTGAGTAGTTTCACACAACAGGTATACTTTACAATCGCCTTTGTTACAAGACAAAGATTATTAAGAAACTCACTTCTCACTCTTAAGTGATATGAAAATACAAAGTTTAAGTGAAATGAACTTTATTCTCTTGATACATAGTTTTGTAAAAATGGGGCTTGACCTTGGAGCTAATTTAAGGTTAAAAGTTTTATTGATTTGCAAAAGTGATTTGGAACTGAAATTATAAGTTTTGATATTAAAAAATGTGTTTAAACAATCAAATGAATTATTTTACACATTGAATAAATTGTTTTATGCATTTTTAAAAACAGTTTTAACTATTTATCAGCTTCAAACCCTTTTTTTTTCCAGTGTCAGACTTTTGACCGTGATTTTGTGTTGTGGCTGTGTATCAAAGGGGAGGGGTGCGTGTAGACTAGTGATTGAAAGCTCCTGTGTCACGTTGGTTACAAGTTTAAAATAAGCATTTTGGCTGAAGATGGTCACTGCTCCTTCACGGGATGCTGCCGGCACCAGCCACAGTTTCAGATTGTGCTATAATGGACTATATTGATGGGTCAATATTTGAAACATATTGATATACATACATGTGGGGAAAAATTTACCCCGACAACAAGGAATACTGTTGTCTGATTGGGTGGTAGGTTGCAAAAAAGCTATATTGAAATTAGAATCTCCCCCACCTTATTTAAACCTAATGTAAAAGAGTTCATAGCACCTGCAATATCAATATGTTACAAACATTCACTCATCAATATAGTCAATCATAGGATAATCCAGGAAACCATGTTTCTTACCTGTTGGCTGGTGCCGGCAGAATCCTGTAAAGGAGCGATGACCATCTTCCATCAAAATGCTCATTTTAAACTTGTAACAAATGTGACACAGAAGCTGTCAATCATCAGTCTACACCCACCTCTCCGCCTTCATACATGCCCACAACACAAAACCAGGGTTAAAAATCGGAAAATGATCAAATCAGATGTAAAATAAAAAAATAAACGTAAACTAACAAAAAAAAAAAAATGAAAACAAATTTATTCAAAATAAAATCATTCTTTTGTTTTTTTTTAAACAGTTTTTTTTTACATTTTAAATATCAAAACTTAGAATTTCAGTTTCAAAAGACTTTTCAAATGAATAAAACTTCTGACTCTGACTTAGCCCCACACTTTTATGCCAGTGGTCATGACAAAGTTTAAATACTAACTTATCCGTATGTCCATATGACTTCATTCATTAAACATTAAAAAGACAACAGTAATCAAGGTAAAGAATACCAAATACTTTAGATTTACTCTCTCAATCCTAATATTAAATGTTTCAAACTAGCCAATTGAGGAAATGTGAATAATATTTTTTATTACACGAATAATAAAAATCTTATATTAAGACGTTGCACACAGAAAGTCAGCATAACCAATATCAAGAACTGTATGGTTAAGTCCTATATACTGTAGCTTGTGTTGGAAAAGACACTGACATCAACCAAAGCATAAAACATGCAATAGAGAATATAAGCGACACCACAGTTTGCAGATGGAAGAGCTAGAAATATGTTTTGTTTCTAAAGGAAAGGATGAGATGCAGCCTAGTTGGTCTACGAGGTACACGAAAGCTTAATGCTGCAATGCAAGCCGGGCATCTCTACGCTGATGAAGCAACTCCCCTGATTGAAAGATGAAGCACTTATTTAGAGCTCAAGGATTTATGACAGAAAGCTTTAAAAAGGAGCAAACCTGATTGGTTGGTGCTGTTGCTGCGTAGGGGACACTTGTGGCGGGAGTAGTTGCTGCAGAGACAGTAGCAGGCGTAGCACTGTACATCATGGGGACTTTTTCAGGAAGGGAACCATGAAAGCAATGAAAAGGGAGGTGGAGCATTATGGTAACCATAGCAATGTATCTCTCTCTCTTGCCAAGCAAATACAAAATGACATTAGCAGCAAGCCATCATTGGGTTAGACCAGCAGATGGCATGTGATCACACAGCAAAGCGAGACAGCAGGGGAAAAACATAAAAGGAGGGCTGATAAGAGATAAAATTAGGAAATCTGTCCATAATCTGGCATCCCACAAGATATGGCATGTAAAGCTATGCCACCAGAGGTGATCAATGTGTTTGTTTGTTGTTGTTTTGTTTTTTTAAATACAACATTTACAGAGTTTTACTATTAATACAAAACATTAAAGAGCATAAACTATGAGGTAAATCTATGGGATGCTGATCAAATTTCCTAATCACAATCCAGAATAAACCAAAAGTGCTTACATTTCTTTACTGTGCTTTGAATATTTAAAATAATTTTACAAGCATATATACATACAGGGCTCTGATCAGAAAGGCAAAAAATGAAACATAAAGCTAAAAATGTTTACTAAAAAACTAAAGTAATCTCTTGTTTTTTTCAGTTTTTGTTCTCATCCAGTTCCCTGATTCAAAGGGTTGATTTCTCATCCGTTAATAGTAAGTATACTCTACCTTATCCAGACAAAGTAATGTATTCTTTACTACAAAAGGACATGGTTAAAGAAGAACATGGAGGAGGCACCTACCAATGCCATTAGCTGGAGTCATGCACAACACAGAACCTGTGTGATTTACAGGTGAAAAAAGAAAAGGTCTTTATCAAAATCGACATACATTAATATGGTCAATACTGGTGTAAGCCCATAAAAACAGATCTTTACTTTATTAAACAGGCCCATTGTGTTAATGCAGCATTGTTTTGTTCTGATGGATACAAGCTGAGTAACACAAAACTAGTGTTTTTTTAGTTAGTGTTCACTAACTACAAAACAGGCGCATTAACATAGAATACATTTAAGAGAAATTTCTGCAAGCAAACAGACCTTTTCAAACCAGACATTTACACTGGTCACATTAGGTGAGGTGTAGGTGTATGGAGAGAAATTGCCTCAAAAAAGGTTACAAATATGTACAGTATGAGACACAAGACCCCCCCCCCCACCAAAAGAAAACAAAGGAAATCCCAATTTTACACCAGAACATGAACACAGCTTACATATATGGATCTGTGCAAAGCTGACCTTGTGAAATGTGTCTCAAAAGCCCACGTGTGCATATTAGGCGATTAGTTCACATGGTTTTGTAAGTGAGCGAGAGGGATGTTACGTGTAGTTTTAGACATTTGTATACACAGAAAATTATCCGATTTGTGAAGCTGAACTTAACAAATTGTGTGTAAATGATCAGTATTTAGTCAGGTTTAAATGTATGCATTTGTAAATCTTAGTTTACGCGTGTGTATCATACTGTACACATTTGTAATTCTTTGAGGCAAATTTCTCCCCATATAGGTGTGTCTATGACCATGACTTGCCAACTGACATATAGCACACCTGTTGCCTTGAAGAACCTGCCCTGGTTGTTAAGAGGTCATCAATTTGCTTTGTAACCACTGCTTCAATCTTTAATAGTTTACTGGTTCTACTGGAGTAACTGAGAGCAACTGTTTTTCATAACAGTCTTACTTTTCGTAATATGAGTTTAACAAAGTTTAATTATAAGCTATGATAAAGCCAAGAATCTTGCAGTGACATGTCAAAAACCTGTTAGTGTAAGGATTAAGAGTCACACCCTTTTTTGAAAGCTTTGATATAACAGACCTGTTCACAAGGAGTGCTGCTGATCCTGCAAATTTCTTCAGTTAAGTAACAGTAATACATGATGTGATATTTGCGAACAATATCTGACGGCAATAAGCACTGAGACAGACACGGAAATCTAGCTTAGCCATGGAGTCATAGCAGGTTTGGAAGCTCACCTGTGGGATAAAATGCTGCAGTGGGCTGCTGCAGAGTCTGTGAGCTGACCAGAGCCTGCTGGTAGTGCAACAAACTGGGGCTGAGGAGAGAGCCGGCCCAGCTGCTCTTCTCAAGAACTGGTCTCTTTGGTAGGGGTTGCAGAACACTATGGGGAAAGGCCTGGAAAGGGACAAGAGGCAATAAGACACTTCCCATATTTCTGTTACGCACACCTTTAAAAGGATATGTTAGTATTTATGTTTAAAAAATGATACACATGACTAAAATATAAAGATGACACAATGAAAAAAAAAAAACTACCACAGATATGACTGGTGTAATGTATTCACCAAAACTTATTTGACAACTTGAGCACTTAAAAATACCCATGCTGACAGATCATGTACAGAAGGGCAATATAAGACTTGAAGAAGCCGTAAACCCCAATGACAAAAATGAAAAGTTCTCACAGTACAATTAATAGCTACATGCAAAGCAAAAGGTGAAAGTACCAGGTCTACAGTTGCCTCGAGGGGTCGCTTCATTGCTTTGGCAGTCGACTGAGTCTTTTAATAGCAGGCAGCGAGCACATGATGGCAGTGGGCCAATGGGATTCAAGCGTATTAACATACAGGTAACAGCAAGCAGAGGTGCATCATGGAGGACAGCATTGTGGATAGGTGAGAAGGGGAAAACAAAACAAAAATAACCTGAATGTAGTATACCACATAAAACACAATATTCATGCACAGTAAGGACACATTAAACTAAAGATTCCTTAATTAGTAGGTCAACATGTACAGTTAATGAATCATTTTGGCAACAATTATAATAACAAGGGTGTAATAACCTTAAACTATACGTCAAGTTTGATAACAATGCTTAAAATGAAAGATATTAAAATATTAACAAAACCTACTATGCACACAAAAGGATTTTGGAACACGCTGGTTTTATGACTCCAAGTGCAGGATACTGATATAATGCACAGCAAGCACTTAACAGTTTCATAATTAAATGAAAGATAGCTTGGTTTTACGAAGGTAGCAAAGGCAGTACCACAAATCAAAAGCTAAAACAACCATGCACCTGATGTCACAAAGCACAGAATGTGGAGCTCCATTTACTGCATTCACACTAAAGCTTTTGAATTACAGATGTCTCCTTAACTTGTACAGTACATAAGAACAACTAACAACTTAAACTACAACCTAAATAAAAATGTATGGAAAAGAATTAACCATAAAAGATGATGTATGCTAGACATGAGTTTTAAGTAGAATGGAGGCCAAAGAAGCATAATTTAGTGAGCCAATGTGGCTTTAATATTGCACTAAAGAAAAGTTAATAGAAATTGTGAGAAGCCTGATTGTGCATTACATCTAAAGGCTATTTAATGCTATTTAATGATGCAATTTAAAAACAATCCAAGAAAAATTGTAGCTGTAAGACTTAATGAAGAGGATCAATTTAAAATTGCTAAGACTATGTAATAGATCTCTCTGTTTTATGCACTGCCTTATGCAGCTCAGTCCATCAGGAACATTTCTCAGTTAACTTAATATATGTGTACCGCATATGAAGCATCTGATGTATGCCCCAAATTAGGCAGTGTATAACCCTCAATAGTTCTTAAATTAAAGAAAATAATGCACAGCTCTAATGCAAAACCTCCAAATGCAAAACTGCATCCTCGTGCTTTAGACCATATAAATCTGTGAGAGGAAGGTGTCAGATTCAACTGTCTGAAGTTTTACATAGGAAATCAATATTGTGACCTTTAAGAAGTTTTATTAAAAATAAAATACTGGTGCATTTCTTTGATATTAAACTACTTCAGGAGTTGCTGCTTAAAGTTTTGAGAGGAGCTTCTATTCAACTTCACTGAACGTACCATTACAAATGCTTACAAATATGCAGCACTCCACATTCAGCAATTTCATAGACAGAACAATGATGAACACTTTATCAATCATCAGAAGGATAACACTCTGACTTACCACAGCTGCAGCTGCGGCCTGTGCTGCCACTGCTGTCTGATTGACTTGTTGTTGACTGGATTTGATTTTGGCCTGCAAGTGTGCAGGCGGGTGAAAATACTTGCACTTCTCCCTGGAACAGCGACTCTTGATGTAGTCCATGCAAACAGTGACAGTGTTATCCGTGGTGTCAATCATTGGGCTGTCACTGGGATGAGCAAAGCGGCAATCTGTCTCCCCTCTTGCACAGTTTCCTCGCTGAAACTCACGACACACCTGAGAGGAGCAAGAGGAGTTCAGCTTTTAAATGTGTAGCCAGATCATGTGAAACTGCATAAGCGCTAATGTATTTTTATGTGAAGTCACGCCGTGGTGTGCATGAATACCTCTAGTTTGTCTGAACGCTGAAGCTTCTGTGAGGGAGAAGAAGAGGAAGAGGAGGAGGAAGAGGAGGAGCACTGGACTGAGACAGGTGAGCTCCCTGGAACAAGAACCGGAGTGCTGGAGAGGATGTCTGAAGGAATGAGGCTCATTCCATGGCTTAATGGTGTCATGTATGAACCATAACCGAGACCAGCGTTTGTGCCAAGTCCCTGTGTAAATGTTGGCTATGAGGGAAGAGCATACATATTATGTGTGAGAATGCCATCCATCAACATCACACTGACTTAAAATTCCTCCTGAACCAGGACTTTACCACAGGCTGCAGGCTGGGTCCAGGGATCATGAGCTGCATCTGCTGGGCAAGCACGGCTGCTGCAGTCTTCTGCTGGATGAGGTTGTTGCGCCCATTTATCTCTAACTGGGTTTTTAAGTGTGAAGGTGGATGAAGGTACTTGCAGTTTTCTCTTGAGCATCTGCCCTGCATTCAGAGAAATTATAAAGCGAAATAGAAGCATTTTCATTCATATCATAAAGAAGTTTTACAATCTGATAGACTAAAAATGTTGCTGAATCAAAAGACTGAGAAAAAAAATGAATGTTTTGTTTTCATCAAAATCCTGTAAGATTGTCTCAAAGAAATGTAATCGTCAACATGTTTTTTCTCCACAGCTCTCCCACTCAGGCTCCACTGTCAGCGGTGCTGTGTTGCATGACGTGACAGCTAGTCGTGGCTAGAATAAAGCATTTTACATTGCAATGATGGATGTCAAAATTTTCTTGAGTCAGGCACAAGACTTTACTTGGAGTGCAGACAGTTAGTGTTGAAAAATGCAAAAGAATAAACTGTTGCAGATTACGTTTTGCATTACATCCTTTATTTTGACTCTCACAGATCAGATCAGAGCTGGTACTCAGAAGTGTTAATCAGCGGGTTAAATGATTTTTCCCATGAAAATTTCACAGACTACACAATTCTCAATCCTACCCGACCCACCTACTATCCAAAATCATTCACTGCACAGTCACTGAACATCAGCTTTGAATGCAACACTTGTGCAGCATATACTGTGCATTACAACATGCATTGGCTAATTACACAGGTTTTTTTTTTACTCATTTAGCCTTAACGGTGGTATATTTCAGCGGTTTGTTTTTAAGCCTAAATACAAAACCTGAAAAACCCTTTATTTATTTATTTTACCCTCAATATGAGCCAATCAAAGCCATCCCTGCCACTCAGGCATTTAAATTAACCTAATAAGAGATGAGCGTTCTCTCTCCTATATATTCAAGTTCTCAGTCTCATGTCTGCTCATTTAAATTTCTTCTGACATTCATTTAGATATATATTCTGAATACTGGTTATTAATTTGTCTTATCTATAAAGAAAAAAATGTAGTACTCACAGAATGAACCAAACAAGGAGATACAACAACCAAGGAAGGACTTGACTTTATATCTTCAGCATCTAGCCCTAGAAAATTTTCAGAAGTAATGCCTGCTGGTACTGAACTTTAGCCCTGATAACAAAAACGTATCGCCTACAATAAAACTGTAGAAACAGCAAGCAAAAGGAATCAGCTACATCTGGACATCAACAGTACTGTCGGGTGCTTTATTAGAAGCCACGAGGATCTACTTACAATACCAAAGAGTGTGCATATTCTTCAACATGATGACATCAATTGTGTTAGGATTCACTGGTGAATGGGAAAGTTAACAGTAATTGTTTTGACATGTCCTTCTCACTCACAACCCTGAATTGAACAAAAATCGTATGGCAACAACGTCAGCAGGAAAGCCAAGAGAAAAATACGAGGAAAACACGTCTCTGAATGGCTAGCTCTCACTAAGCAAACAAGGGCTCAATACTACAAAACATCATTGTAAACTTTGACATAGTTAGACAGAGTTCCTAAAAATTGGAAAAGCACAGCTTGACATTCATTCTCGAAATTCCAGTAGAAACTCTATACTCCCCTTAAGGTACCCTGTTGAAAAAACATTTTAGTCTGGCTCTGAATAAACTGCACATTTTATTTAGAGCAACGAATGAACATTTGTTAGAAAATCTTCAGCTAATTTGACAAATAAAAATCATAAATAAGGCATTTTAGGGTATCCTTTATCTCATGTAACAGTAAATTAAGTAGTTTTGATATTTGCTTGTTGGTCAAATAAAACAAGCACTTTACTTGTGAACAGGACGATCGGTTTAGATCATTTTTATATATGAATATAATTTATTTATACTCTTTCTTGAGTTTCTTGAAAGGATCTATTCAAATCTATTATAATTATGATCATTAAATTTCCATATTAATCAATATGAAGGTAATGCAGATAGTTACAGTTGTAGCTTTTCTTTTCAAAGCAGAGAGCTGTTCTCACCTTAATATTTTATGAGCAAAATGTAATACAATCTTTTACAAAGGAAATTACAGATTTCTGGCCGACTACTTTGCAGTAAAATAAATATTATGGAAACCTCTAATCACTTTGATAAGTTGAAAAGTGCTTGGTGCCACTTATCTACAACATAAAGCCAATGTCTGAACTAATAAAACCCCCCTTTCAGATATGCACCCAATTAATCTGTTGTTCCATTATTCCGTTGGCATCTGAATGTGTCAATTAGATTTCTGAATGAAGACCCCGGTCGCTTTTTTAGCCAGCAGGCTGGACCTACCATACCAAAGAGGGATGATTAGTTTATGAAAAGGGAAGACGGACTGCAGAGTGGTGCAGCTCACCGACAGTCATAATAATCAAGATGAACAATAAATGTTTTTATATGAAGGAATGAAGTAGATTCATTCTATGAATGCATTCGGGCCCATGTCCACGGGAGTTACAGGCGAGCTATGTAAAAACTTGTAGCAAGGTGGTAAGGAGATGAGTCAACATGAGGATAGTCCTGGAGGCAAAGCTGGATTTTGGTGTGATGGTGAATGTGTGAGAGTGGATTAAGGATGCCCCCACCTCATTCAGGGCAACTGAGCAAGCAGGAGAATAAACTGACTGTAATCCATCTGGCTGCCAGATTTTTTTTCTTCTTCTATCACCTAAATCCTCTGGATAAGTGATTAGATTTTACCGTACAATCTTTGGGAAATAGTGGTATTACCCATGATTTCACAAATAGTAGAGCAATATGGGAAATGAGGCTGGATGCTTGGGAGGGTTAATGCACTGAAGGGCTCTGAGAATTCAATATTAAACTTACACCTGACTATACAACAGTGATGCTAACAGTTGATTTCTCTATTATCACCACTTAACATGGGAAATGAGCATGCTTGAATTTTTTCTAACCCAAGAAATAATTATTTTTCTTTCACTTTTATAAACTAATAACTGACACGTACTTCCAGCACTACATTATTAAGCATATAAGTAACTTACACAGTTACACTGCTAGCAAACAGCAACAAAATCCAGTTTTCCTTTTAGTCTTAGTTTACTTTCATACTCCTTTATACAGGGGCATTATTTTCTGACACTTAATAGAAGATCATTAATATGTCTTACCTTCAATGAGTCAAAGCAGGCTATGACTCTTCCATTTTCAATTTGGCAGCTCTTCGACGGATGAGCAAATTTGCATTCCTCATCACTGCGTGAACAGTTTCCTCGCTGAAACTGTCGACAAACTTCCAGAGTTAGCCATTTTGTGTCTCTCGCTGAAGAAATATTTAACGCCATGTCCAAAAGTTGTAACTTTAAAGCAACTTTTAAAAGTCACTCTTATTGTTGAAAGACTAATTCACCAGAAGCTGTAGCTTAATCGCAGCTTTTAGCTCTGAATACAGTCTGCTTCTTTGTTAAAACAACCAGATGACTCCCCCATCAGAAGGAGCAGAAAAATCAGATGACTAGCCAATCAAAGAAAAATTATCCTAGAAACAAGAACAACTGTGTTTTTTACAGAAAGAGACTGCAGTGTATACTCCACAGCCGAGAACGCCCACAGAGAGTGAACAATGATCTCAACACAGAATTGTTACTCTGTCGTATGTGCGCTGGTCAGTAGCCTCCGTCTTGTTATCCTCTATTTTATGGCTTGAATTTCTCATTCTTTTAGGTGCTGAAAGTGTGCAAACCAGCGACAAAGGGCTTGAGCTGAGGTATCCTGTGTTGGTGCATGAGACTGCAACTTAAAAAAGAAGCGAGGGGCAGCAATGTACATGAACCAACTTCAGGTCGGAGATATCTTCTCAAAGGCACTATCCGTTTGTAATCTGAAAGAAAAGAAAACAGGGATATTACTGAAATTAAACTTAATTGTGATTACAGCATCATTAGTCTGTTCAGTGGGCATATTAAGATACGTTAAGATGTTATGTAAAATATGAGAACAAACTCCCCACAGAAAGACAGGTTCGAACCCAGGACCTTCTAGCAGTGAGGTAACCACTGCACCAACATGCCCCCATGACGATAGTGCACAGCAGACAATTCACATTGTTAGAACTCCTCTGTAAGTAATAAAAGTTCAGCTCATACAAAGCTGTCAGCGTTTTATCAAGAAAAGAGACTTTGCACACACCTGCAAATCACTCACCACCTCACATCTGTTCCTGTCTTTATTTAAAGCCATTAGTCTGCCTCCTCTATAAACTGAATTACAATGAAGTGGCAGATGCCATCCATTTAAACTCATACAACTACACAAAATAGGTTTGAATCAGCAAAGCACAAGTCATACATTTTGCAATCAGGCATAAAAAAATTCGTTTATCTTTCACCATGGAGCTCTTTCTCATCATTTCGTGGGAAATCCAAAGGGAATACAGATGTTTTATGCCTACACATTTCACTCTTTTCCAGGTTATGCTGCCTAAATAAAAGCATTAGCATTTTATAAACGCACCAGATCACACAATTAGAGTTTTGCTGAAACACGGTTATGACACATTTGCACCAAAGTTTGTTCATCAGGATCCATTAATTGCACTTTATAAGAGTCATACAGTTATTGCAGCCACTTCATTTTTTTCTACTTCTCTATGTACTGCTAAGCTGGTTGGGAGTCAAACACAAACTGCGTAGTCAGACCTGCAACTACACAGGAAGTTGCTGAGCAGACAGAAAAGGTGGACAACTCATGAGCTGATTAAATCTGCATGATTTGATTTTTTTTTATCCTACTAAAATCAACTAAAGCTATCAGTAAATACTGCACTCCAAAAGCTGTTTTGCTCTGCTGCTCTTCCTTTTCTTTTGCAGCAACCCTTGGTCTAACAGTACGCTGCAGCAAATTCCTTTAGGCGCAAGTCAGGAAACAGAGCAGGAAAACCGACCTCTCTCACTTCATTCGGCACTAAAATGCTTGTTCTTGTTTCCTGGAATCTAGGCTGGAGATACAACTTTCAAGCTGCTGACTTCTAAATATACTGACAAGAAAAAACAACTCTTACCCTTCTTTCTGTCCCATGGATTCAGTGACTAAAGATTTTCTCTTCACAGCAAGAAAAACAGACTCTCTGCCAGGCTCTGACTAAAACATTTCCAGCCACCCCCTTCCTGTCTGGGAGCTGGCCTCTGGGAAGACCCACCCAGTTAGAAATTGTCCAATAGGGAACAAGAATCTGATCTGCCATGTGAAACTTCCTGTTGACCATTTATTTATGATTACAATCTGATTACTTGGAGAACGTGGAATTCAACACTTGATCCATGCCTCCAGAGTTTGCTGCTGCAGGGATGAACAATGATGCATGTGAAATAAATTATTTTGCAAGCTTGCACAAAGCTTCTGCACAAACATGACTACAGAGCATGCAGCCCATAAGTGTATATCCTAAACACTCTTTACAGTTAATTATCATAAATACAGGCCTGAGTTATTAGCTCCATACCTTGGATTAGGTGCAGGTCAGTATGCTGGTATTAAAAACCCGTAATAACCCAATGTAAATAGTAATACGCCTTTTTTGTTTTGTGTGTGTTATCTTTCAGTTCTAATTGTAACATTTAAATAATTTCAGCATCCTTCTCAGTTCAGGGGTGTAGCCACTTACTGCTGACAATATGATGAATGGCGTTGTCTTAATGGCACTTCCGAGTATCCCAGGTAGGAATAATTTTGTCTACTTTTTAAAAAAAAATGTATAGTCACATTTTCAGAGTAAACGAGGAAATGCACATAAGAAGCACCGCTGTAGGTGTACTATAACAACAAATACAATCATATTGTGTCACTGCAATTCGATTAAAAGCTGTAAGAAAATACTTTAAGGCTTACTAGTACAATGGCAGTCAACTAACTGCCACTATTTTGTATCACGCAGTTTTATTACCACAGTTTGAGACTGCTAGGATGCTTAAGTGTCAGCTTTACAACCCAATCAGAAATACATTCACATTAACATGCATTAGCTTGCATTAGCCACACTGGTAGCAGAAAGACAGGACCTGCTTACCTCATCATCACGAACGAGCTGCTTCCCAGAGGATACGACAATCACGCACCAGCTAGGACAACGGCAACCCAACTAACGAAAACAATATGTCAAGTGTTCCCGAAATTTCCTCTCAATAGCCTCTTTATTTCTCGCCCTGTTCTGAGAATTACCGCTCGTTATTTCATCCACGTCTCCGACCTAATTTCTTTAGTTTGTAGCGCTGCACAGATTTAAGCAACAAGCTTTTGACAGCTTACTGTACGACCGTCAGTTCAGTGTGATAAAGGGGTGTCCCTGGGTGCGATGCGAAGGCTGAAAACAGCCATTAATTCAGCATATGACGTTTCAACCGAGCGTAAGGCGTAATTTATTGTATAGAGACATTTCATACATTAAGTTGATTTCTAAAATAATAATATAGTGGGAAAAAGTAGGCATTCTTTAACTTCTATTTTCTGACACCCACCCTACGTCCGCAAAGTGGTACGATCCACACGAGTGCCAGTAGGCTAAAAGGGCAAGGGTTTGCTTGTTACCAAGGGAACAGCAATAAAACTATGTGAGTTTTGTGGATTATGTTCATGAGAGCACTCGTTCCCACACAAATATAAACAAATTAACGAAGAATGTATATATATATTTTGAAAAAGGCATTGGAAAGTGAGAATTTAGCAACAAACAAAAACTTTACAAATATATATGTGTGACGTCTTGTCCATTTATTTGGAAGAAAAGTAGTTATAAAAATATAATTTGTACAAGGTATTAAAAACCTGTATATGTATATTACTAATATGAAGCAGATGCAGTAGCAT
>NW_005187410.1:5541557-5542278 GCF_000239375.1 Pundamilia nyererei
CTGTCATAAAACAAAACAGTCATGAATAATTGACTCTTTTCTGTTTCCCCAGTCTTTTTGAGGCTTTAGCTCAGCCTTATCTGATTTGTCACACTGACACATCTCAAACTGGAGATGTGGCATGAGGAAAGGTCACCATATTGCTCTCTTTGGGGAAAATGTCAGTGCCATGGTGAATCATTTTAAAAACAACCGATGCTTTCATTCATTTGAACTGGACACTTTTTTTTGCCCCTTCACATTTTTGTTATATATTGTTATTAGGTACGACTCTGCAATATGTGGCTTTGGTGGAAAATGTTGAATTGTTTTGTTTCAGATGTCCCATGCATTTCAATGGATTTTTTTTTTTACTGTTATTTAGCTGTCAGTAGAATAAATAAGTATCCACTTTTCTCTGTACATCAATCTGCTTAAGTCTCTCTTCCAATAACAAAAACATCTATTTGAACATGTATCTCAATACTAACTGTGCACCTATTAAACACATTCTTATGGCCAACGTACAAGCTGATTTCATTATAACAAAACATCCAAAACATTACCCAACTCTCATGCTTGCAGTATCCGGGTACCAGTAAAGGTCCTACAGGGACAATGCACAAATATTCATACAGGGAGTGCAAAATTATTAGGCAAGTTGTATTTTTGAGGAATAATTTTATTATTGAACAACAACCATGTTCTCAATGAACCCAAAAAACTCATTAATATCAAAGCT
>NW_005187410.1:5544094-5545449 GCF_000239375.1 Pundamilia nyererei
AACAGGATCACTTGAGCTATTATGACCTGAATATAAGATATATTTAAAATGTATTCAGACTGCCAGCACAGTGACTCAGGAGCATCAAAGATACCAGTATCTCCCAGTGTTTTAAAACTTCTTGATGTTATTATTTTCCTATAGGAGCTTTTCTCGCGTCAAATATCATTACACTGTGGTATTGCTCCTTTTTACTCATCACTGTCCACAAGATCTTTCAATGTGCATAAATGTCACATTTTTTTTTACATAAACGGCACAGTGTCACGGTCCATGGATTTTCTCTTGTTTTGATTTCAGAATCCTCAGTTAATATAACAATGCTTATCTTTCAAGGTTTATTGTTTAGGTTTTGTGTCAGCGCATGCATCACTGTGTTCCTTTATTCTAAAGTAAGCCAGTTCTTTGCTTTCGCTTTGAATCTTTGGTTTTCATAGCATGACAAGCTTCGTTTGAGTGTTTCTTTTCTATGTTTTGTTTTCTATTTTTAATTTATCATCCCAAGCTCACCTGCGTCCTTACATATCCTGTTTTAGTGTGTATTCTTTGGAGTTTTTAATTCTCGGTTGTCTTTTTATAGTTGTTGCCTTCCTTCAGCTTTTGTAACATTTAACATTTTAGCAGCAATCTACAGATCAAGAAAAAATCAACAATTTAAAACTGAGAAAATGTAGTTATAATGTAGTTATAATGTAGTTATAATGGTGGCAACTATAATAGGTCCAGTGGTAGTTGTGGCAATTGTGTTTTGTCCCTTTTTACATAAAGCCCCTGTATGAAGGCACATGACTGTAAATAAGCTGGAAAATTGTGTCAGGTGGCTCCTACACCACTTTTCTGCAATCTAGTTATTTCTGATCACATATTCTAAAATCCTCCCTCAAGAGAGCTGTGCATAGACTAATGCCCACAAATGTCAATGAATTCAAGCTTCTTTGTGAAGACCAGTGGGCCAGAATTCCTCCACAATGATAAATGTGACTGATAAAATCATATAGAAAACAATTACTTCAAGTTATTGCTGCTAGAGGTGCTTCTACAAGATGCCGAATAATGGGGTTCACTCAGGTTTCCAACACTACTTCTGCATTTTGGCTGGTTTTTGATAAATAAATAATATAAGAGTTTGATGTCATCTTGTTGTCCACCTTAGGTTGCATTCACAGTTTAGGACTTGCTAAAGAACAGATTTAAGAAGAGTTTGAATTTTGCTTTACTCTTGATATGGAAAAAAAGGACTGAGCCACCTTAGAAACCCATTATATGAATCTTCCATCACACACTTTATGTACTGATGTTAATGCCAGAGCACCCCCTGCCTTTTTGTTTTCACGTAGTCTGCCACCTTATGGTTG
>NW_005187410.1:5546127-5547378 GCF_000239375.1 Pundamilia nyererei
AAAATGACTGTTGGGAAACATCATCATAAAAATGTAGACTTCTTGTGTGGTAGGTCTTACAGAACCGGAAGGCTTGTCAACTAATTACAAGACATTGCATGTTGTGACCAGCAGATGTCAGTCTTTGCCAAAATATATTTCCATAAATCGTACCACACAGAGGCTCAACATGAGGACAGTAGAACAGTTGGGTATCATTAGTTTGACGTAAGTTAGGCTATATCTTATTCTGTGTTTGCTGAAGGTCAACGTGATAAAATGAGGATCACTATACATCATGTCTGTGTGTGTGTGTGGGTGTGTCTGACAATTCCAGGTGACCCTAAACCGTGTTTTCAAAGCCCAGTGCAGCACATGTAAGTATGCAGTTAAACCTGCATGTTCTTATTTTTACCTGTTTCATTTTGTGTTTTTCTTTGAATATAAAGACACTGGCTATGGTGTAAGATACAGTAAAAAGCACGTTGTGTATTAGTTGGCATTGTTGCTTCAAGATCCTGGGTTCAAATCCACTGGCTTCCACAGGAATTTGCATGTTGTCTCTAGGTACTCTGGCTTCCTCCCACAGTCCAAAAACACGCACGTTAACTTAATTGGTGATTCTACATTGTCTGTCTCTGTGACAGCTGGCATAGGCTCCAGCTCGACTGTGAGTCTGAATTTGATGTGGATGGGCAGTAAACACTGTCAGAGATGTTCTTAGAGCTGTTTTGTTTCTGTGTACCCGTGTCAGGCACCAGATTTTGCGCTGACAATAAAAGCTGAAGAACTAAAGCACTGATTTCAAGCAACACGATTATCTTCAAGTCATTACACACTTCCTATGGTTAAACACTGAAGATAATACAGTCATACCATCTGGGTGGAAATGACTTGCTGCTAAAATGCTGAAGTAGCCATATAAACCTTAGGGGACAGAGAAGCTTGGGTATGTTAGTAGAGACACAGCTGTAATATGCAATGTGAGGTGCTTTATGCAGTTAATTCAATACAGCACAGAGGCACTAGGTTTTCATAGAGGAGGGTAATAAATGTACTTGTTGGGTAATATTGTTGCACTTACTGCCAAATTAGTGATCTAATTAGATAACAATCAGGTTTAGTGTGACTCTTTGTGTTTAGTGTGACAGGGGCGATCGTGGCTCAAGAGTTGGGAGTTCGCCTTGTAATCGGAAGGTTGCCGGTTCGAGCCCCGGCTTGTTGTGTTCGTTGGGCAAGACACTTCACCCGTTGCTTGGTGGTCAGAGGGCC
>NW_005187410.1:5548173-5572703 GCF_000239375.1 Pundamilia nyererei
TCCTAGCTTGATAAAACAGCACACATCATAATCTCATGGCCATTCAATGCATTTATTTCAGATGTGTTAAGCAGGACTTGCTCATATTTTTAAGGTCTGACAAGAAAATGGCTGATTAAATATAACACGCCAAACAGCCTTTAGATTGTTTTTTTCATCACAAGACTTTTAATATGTACATAGAAAGTCTTACACTAAGAGTGCTCTCTCCAGCGACACATAAAACCATTTAAAAAAACAGATTAATCAGCTTCTAAGACAGACACTCTTTCATGGACAAGTTCACTGAAATCCTCCTTTAACAACATGGCATGTCAGACATTCCTGGGACTAGTGGTTTTAATTTAGAGTGAAAATTCATGCTTTTTTTTCATCACTTTATTTACACCTCTCTAATTGGTGGAAAGTCTTTTTAGAATGTCATTTGGTGATGCAGATCTTCAGAAATCACAGCGATAAGGAGCTTAAATTTCACCGGTGTACTCTTGTTTTAATCATTTTCAACAAGTAAACATATATTTTTCTGTGGCCAGAAACAGATGAAGGGGTGCCGTAGATAAGAGCGCGATGAAGAAAGTGCACCCTGCAACTAGAAAACAAAAAACTGGATCCGTAAACTGATGAGATCTCATTTTTTGAAAAAACAGATACTCACCATTTCTAGGTAATGACTTATTTTTAAACAAAATAACAACAGATCCACACAACTATGCCCCATGTTCCCGTTCCTCCAATATACCAACACACATGCACACCCACGTTATACAAAACCCGAGTCTGTACAAGTGTTTCATTAGTAGCTATGTGGCGTTTCTGCTCATGCCATCTGTCATGAGGGGAACACTGTAATTCTGCTTTCACACAGCAGTGCAGCACTGCAGTGCAGAAATGGTAACGCTTTATACATTTCCCCAGTGCCGTGTTTTCTTCTACTGCAATTACCTCTGTCCAAATTGTGCAATAAAATTACTATACTGTTAATTAGAGGCTGTAATATAAAGACACAGACATCCTTTTGGCAGCTGATGACGTTAAAAGAAATCAGCTTATGGTTAGATAGCAGTAGAAATGCATACCCCAAGTGCTTAAAAATGCATTCAAACTCTGTAAGATAATATAGTACAATAGGCTTTTGCACAGCACACACTTTTAGTTGTCATAAAAGCACAGGTGTTACCACATTAAAATCACAGGGACAGGAGCCCAATCAGCTACGTGGAATACAGCCAGAGACATCATAAGAGAGTGACATGACACAGAGACGTTGGATCACGTCAGCATGACTGGCGCTCTGCAATGAGCTGTTAATTAAGCAATAATGCCGTGTAAGTGTGTGCTCACATAAAAAATGCCGGAAAAGAGAAACACTTTGTAGCTCTTGGACAATCACCAACGTTTTAAAGCATTAAAAAAAAAAAAATCCTATCTATTTATGGCCAAGTGACCACTGAAATTAAAATAATGGCTCTCTCCCCATTCATTTAAATAATCTCAGGAGAAGTCTTGAATACTTCCTGTGAAAGAAAACAATATGTTGCAAGTAAAAATCCTAGCCAGCAGCTGGCGACAGTTCTGGTTTGGAAGTCTTTAGGAAAGCAACTTTATTGCTCTCTTAAGCTAAGACCTCAGTACACACTTTCCCAGACATACTTGGTTTCATTTGCAAGTTTCAAGTTTTATTAAATAAACAATCGTGTTCATTTTTGAAAATTATTGTCCCAAAATGTGTCAAATAGATGATAAAGCAGGTTGCTAATGTATCAGCTCATCCAAGACAGCTGCATTCAAAAAGCTCACAGCTTCAGGACCTAACCAGTCAGTGATAACAGGATGGCTGTTTCCATCCCATAGATACTGTTTTCATATTAGATGCTTTATAATTTTTTGGTAGCAGGTAGAAAAACTGTAAGAATCCCATCATGTTGTAGATGCTAGTTGGCTAACATGCCACATTAGTTCACTAGCTTACCTAGATTACAACCTTATGTATTATGGTGCTGATTGCACACAACAATAAATGGTACAACAGGAAATATGTATTGTATTACACACAATTGCTTTTATAACCACAACTCAGAATACTAAAGCTGTCCACACATAAACAGGCATTTTGGTAAATGTAGTCTTTTCTGTGTGTTTGGCCCTTCATCCTCATGTCAACAGTGTTTTAGATAAAAACTCCTTTGAAAACTCAATTTCTGCAGAGATTTTTTATCTCATAACTTTATTTCCCTTCCTGACATCAGACTCTGCTGTTGTGCTGTTATTTGTGGGATTTTGATAGGCCGACATTTTTTTATGGTTAGGTTTATGCAACTTTTTTTTTTCCACTTTAATGTGTCTGATTATATTTTTCCAAACAAACTCAAAAAAATCCCCATTTTTAAACAACATAATAATACATCCTCTTTGAGCCAATGAATGGCAAATTAAATTTGTGGGATTTGTGGGATATGTTACTAATGCAATAATCATGCAAATGACAAATGTACAAAAGTTAGCTTTTGCTTTGTTTTTGATCGTATGTGATTGTAGACTCCTGGGCTCTTGCTATTGTTCTGTCTAGTAGTCCTTTAAGACCTCATTATCATGTCGTTTTGAGCTGCTTTATCTGAGATGTGTTCAATTTCCAAATTAAATCGAGTCTAAATTTGGGACATTGTCTAAATGTGTGGGATGCGTGGCGGCAGGGAATGAAAAACAATCTGCACACCTACAGAACGTGAGACACCTGGTCACCTGCTGCACCAATCACGCAGCAAAGGACAGGTCGCCAGCTGGGTGTAACAATGCAGTTGATATGCAGCATTAGCAGTTTCATCACAGGCAAATCAACTTTGTTGTCATTATGGTTGTACAGAAAATGTCACAGTGCAGCATGCAAGACATACAGTACATACTATACAGTAGTACAGCATTGTAGTGAGTGGACAGTCTCATGTATATCACAGTTTTGACTGACGGGATGCTTACTGGACCACGGGTGTGATCACTATTTTTTCTCTCTCAAAAAGCCTTTAAGCTGAATCGGTTTTGGCGGTTTTTCAAGAGACATAATTTTAATCAGGGCTAGAGTGCCAGGGTATTGTCAATATAATCCAGTGATGAAAAGCACCCATTCAAATAGTAAGTACAGTAAAAAAAAAAAAGCCTTACTTGTACTTTATTAAATAAGATGTTATGATACTTAAAGAAACAATAAACTTAAAACCTTAATGTTTGTTTGGGTGAAAATGTCCTGCAATCCCCATTATCATTAATCAGACACTTAATCAATGTTCTTCTGATACACCACAAATGGCATGGATGGCTATATGAAATCTAAATGATGCAAATAGCTGTTCAGTGTTTGGAGCTGTAACATGGTTAGGTACACTTGAAACACTTGACTGTTATTAATGTGTTATACACCTCATCTTTCGTCTGCCCCATCCATCCACACACTCGCCAAACTGAAGTATATCCATATAGGCAGGTGTACCCATTCACCTCTAAACACTACACCAGTATGCATTTAACACATTTGCTGCACCGGCTGGATGAATCATTCAAACATGACAAAATCAAACAAAAATGTACCGCACGAGGTGTTTTGAAGCAACTGCATTTAGAGAATAAACACGAGAAATCAGTGTTAAAATAGCAGCGGCCGTGTGACTCCAGTGCTGACATTTAGTGAACATTTAATTTGATAAGCACAGGTTGTGACTGAATGAGAGATAAGGAACATAAAAAGCATCACACTGAAGCCTATTTAACCAGATAAAAACATGATGGATTCAAGGGACTGGAAACTATCAGGGAGAGGAAATAACATTTTTTTTTCTCCAACTATCTGCTTTGAGGCTTGTCTTTGTATCCTGGCACTCTGCTGGAGTTAGAGCGCTCTCACTGCCCACAGTGCAGTTGCCGTCAGCTCTACAAATATGTAAAAGCAGCCAGTGTGACGGGGAGGAGCATGGGAACTGAATGCTGATCAACTCATTCACAGTCAAGCCGCATACCAGCCACACTGACACATTTCATCACCTGTACTATTTACCAACTTTTTATCTCTGCAACTGACTACTTCAAAAAGGAATTACTCAGAAAATATGCCTTTTTTCTCCTCCCCCACCACAGATACAATGTTCTACCAACAGTACAGGAAATGACTGAAGTTATTTTGTTCAGCTGGATGCCATCTAACTGCTGTGTGACTGCCTTTGTGTTGTCTTTGGAGCTGGGGGGTTAAAGTCTGCAAGGTATTGCTCTTGAGAAAATAAAATATATATTGCACAGCAAACAAAGCAATAGCGACAGACCTTTTTATAATTTGGTTTAAAGGATGGGTACTGCATGCATACAATATGTGAAGTGAAGGTTTCCCTGACTTTAAGTTAAAGGAAAACAGATTCAGTGTTTTCACTATTCACTTTGACTCTGTGTGTCTTTTGGAAATCGCTCTCCCCAGTTGTAAGTACAAAGTGGATGTGTGACATGCAACCACCAGTTCCCCTAACACAACTTTCATATGTCATATTTTCTAACAGTTGCAACATACAGTAGATGCTGACTTCGGTGACATTCATCAATGTTGAATGCCAAAATAAACTAAATAAATAAATAAAAAGAATTCAATGCAATGTCTCTAGCAGCGTTTTTTTTCTTCTTCTTCTTTTCTTTCACACCAATTTATCATCTCATTCAACAGTTTATAAAGAACTGGGGCGATAATTAATTGACAAAAATAAACAGCATTTAAAGATTAAGACACCAAAGGTACTCCAAGACAGAGCTGCTGCAAGGCTCAAACTTGGCAGTTTTCTTAAAGAAATAGCGGAGCACTCGGATCACACTGAAGCTGACAAAACGGATAGATTCAGCAGACAGGTTAATGGTGAGACACAAAGAGAGACATAAGATGCACAAGAGAGAGTCCAACGTTTCTTTTAACTAGTCCACTGCGAATCTCCATCCACCGCTCTCTCTTGCTCCTCTCTCTTTATCGGACCAGCACCTCACCAGCGGGCTACTTGGCTCGTGTAGTCCTCGGTGGTGGCTGGGAAGTCACTCTCAGTTTCCTTCTCAAAACCTCCTCCCACTCTCCCGCCTCTGTTGCCACCGCCTCTGTGTTTGGGCGGCCAAGGCCTGACCTGGTCTCTCTGCTCCCGCAGCCAGCGCTTCTCCTCGCGCCTCTTCAAGCGCACTTCCTGGTGCTCCCTCTGGCGGGTGAACTGGAAACGCTGGAGGAACAGGTCCTTTGCATATTCGTACAGCTGCATGTCCAAATAGTTGAGGTCCTCGATGCGTTTGCGCACAGTCTCGCTCAGGTCCACGTTGGCAGCTCGCGTGCTGTTAATCTGCGTGAAGGCAGAGATGAAGCGCAGGCTGAACGTCCGCTCAAACAGGTACTGGGTCTTACGCTGAAACTCGGTCAGGCCGTAGAAAGCCATGTTCTTCAAGTTGCTCATGGCGCTGCTTAAAAGGATGTGGTTGCGCTGGCTTTCGTTCATGGAGGACAGGTTGTAGCAGCCCACCAGGCTCAGGTCAGCCAGCATGCGGACCTGACGGTTGTTCGCCAAGTTCGACTGGCAGTTCATGAACTCTGTCAGGGTGACGCCAGACCAGTCATCCCCACTGTAGCAGGTGGGCAGCTCGTCCTGGGTGGGTGAACGTCCATCACACATATGGAGGGCGGTCTTCCATGTGGCTCCTCTCTGGACATGTTTCCACTCGCTCAGGTAGCGGGAGACTGGGTCGCGCAGCATGGTGATGTAGTAGAAGTTCCTGCAGCCAAAACAAACACAGTTAAAGAGCTGTGAGCGCATCACTATCACAGAGGGTCGCCCTGCATTGTGCTGACAGATGGTGACTTTTGTCTGAGCATAAAACTTCAAGGTTGAATGCTAATTGGAAAACTGAAACTCTCACTAATGAGGTTGTTACAGTTGGTTTCTATATATTGCCCTTGAAAATTGAACCCTTGCACCGGAGCAATGAATTTACAAAACTGAAATAGGGCTGTTTCCATTCCACAGATTTCTTCCACCTGCCAACACAGAGAATAATTGGGATTCAAGACACAGAATAACCCATAGTCATGGAGAAAGTGGGTAAAACTGACCCAGCTAAATCCTAAACATGTCATTTTTGCAAAAATAATGAGGTTTCAGCTGTCGCGTTTGAAATCTGTAGCACATTTAAATGAGTATCCTGTTGTTATCAACAGCAGGGCTTATAGAAGAGAACACATCTGATTTTCTTTTTTTTTTTGTTTGCTGATGAACAAATGGTAAACACCCCCACACACAACCCAAGTGAAAATGCCAGTGAAAATGTCATTTTCACTCAATATGGAAAACAAAGAACCAATCACGACTTCAATGCATAAGATTGTTGCAGTGTCGACAAAGGTGTATATGAAAAAAAAGAGTGAGTGACAAAGCTCTGTGGTTGACAATCAGTCTCTATACTAATAACATAAAAAGCAGCGACCTATCCCAGCTGTCACAGGGCGAGCGCACAAATTACATAGAAGTAGAAGATTTTCGTTTTCGCTTCACAGTGACAACCTACTCAACTCATGCTACGACTGCCCTTCGTACCAGTCTGACCTCTACAAGCAAATGCTGTACTGGAGCTGCGTCAAAGCCCATTCAGATGAAAAACAAAGATCAGACAGGTGTTGGCTAGGTAAAGCTTTCCTAAGATGATTCCCCGTGAGATTCATGCATATTTAATGACGCTGCCGCCCCCCTGAGAGCACTCCGGGCAGGTAAAGTGGCGTGCGACTTCTGAGATTTCACTCTGAGACCAAAGCAGCTCTCAATGCTGCCTCAGTGCTTTCAGAAGAGCAAATATCTGCACAGTCTTACCCACGAGTGGGGAAAAAAAGTTACACAAAGAGTTCTCTTTGCTTATTCGTCTGGTAGGATTGAGTACGGGAAAAGAATAAGGGGTTGTGAAGTACTATCTGCACACAATACACTTGGTATACTTTAATTTTTGGTAAACCGGAGGCACTTCCAAGCATGCAGCTGGCATTTCACCCCCATATTAACATTTTATTAATTCCATTTTAATTAAAAACATTTTAAGACAGAGAGAATATAAAGTTGATCACATGTAAGAATGGCATAAATTCAAAATGAAGAACATGCAAGTGAGTTTATGCGATGAAGATTCATCTTAACAGTGCCAAAGGAACACCACTCCTGAAATGTTACCCAGTATGAGTCAGGCAAGAAGCTGTCATTACATCGCCGGTAGCAGCAGCTGCATACTGGCACTTGCTCCTGGAGTAGGCTGGCTGCAGATACATCCTCATTAGACTAGGGACATAAACACATGCAGCAAGTGTTGTTTGAGTGCACTCGACAGCCCAAAGGTCAGTTGTGTGCACCATCAATGTCAAAATACATCAGGATCAGTGGGTGTGCAGAGCTGTCTTGAGGAGGCTTTCCCTGAGTGATACAGATGGCTGTCGAGGGGGAGGGGGGGTACGCTGACAGGATTCTTTTACTTCTGACCTGTGGTAACACCAGTACCACCCTCACAGTTACTTCTCACAAAAAACAGGGAAAAAAAACACACTGTAAGGCTGTTGTAGGAAAAGTGCAGCTTGTCTTGTACGGCAAAGTGGCGCCAAATCTTGGCATCCACTTGCCAAGATTTCCCAGCCTATTTTAGCGTGCTGAAATCCAGAACCCCGCTGAACTCTAGTTAATCATGGATCAATAATGGATAGGAGGCATATTGCGGCTCATTCTGCCCCAGAATGCTCATCTCTAAAGGAGCAGCAGCAGCAGCAGCAGCAGCAGCATGACTTCAGTGGAGCACAAACTAAACTGGGGCCATTAAACAGAGATGAAAGAGGAATTTAAAAGTATGGATAAAAATGGAAACTAAAGTAGGGAGTGGAAGTGAGTAAGAAGCAGGTGCTGACAGGAATATTAAAGTCCAGCGTAATTTATACAGACGTATATAATGGACATGGAAGAAGCTTGATAGCACGTGAATGAAACTATATCTGACAGACACAACAGAAAAAATGTCTTGCAGTAATTTGATTCAATGGCTATAAAAAGGTATTTGTTATTCATTTAAAGTTTTTTTTTATCATAAGCTTCATGTTCTCAATAATTGATTAAAGAGCTATTTTGAGCATTTTTTGAGAGAACAACACACACTCTGTATCTGTAATCCATACATATTTATTCTAAGCAGGTTCTTGGGCATTCAAAGTGACTCAAATAACAAATAAAAAAAATATATTCGAAGAACTCAGAAAGAATACTAAAAAAAATTGTGGTGCTTAGAGTAGTGTGCTGATGTACTTCAGTGGTGTTGTTACAGGGACACATCAAAATATAATGCAATGTTCTTCCTGTGCACAACAAAGCCAGGAAAAAAACACAAAAAAATACAAAAAAAATACAAAAAAGAAGCAGAAAGGTTCAGTGCAGAGTTTTAGACTTAGCACGATAGAGCTATGGAGTCTGCTGTTTAGTACACACGGACAAAAAGACAAACAGGCCCCATCAAAGGCAATGTCATGGTGATGTGATAGTAGGCCTACTGTATTAGTAAATACAGGAAATGATAACAGAAAACTTTCTGCATTTTAAAAATCATAAAAAGGCCTTAGAGGAAGAATCGCAACCTCCTGAGATCTTGTTTGGGATGCATTTTTAATTTCTCCAAGCTATCTGGGATTAGCTAGACCTGATTATTATAAAAATGAAAGATCATCTCTGAACCGAAAGTAATTTTAAAAAGGCATCACTTCTTAGGTTGACAGCAAGTTTTTGTGCTTTTTTTTTGTCACCATTGCAACTGTGGAATTAAAGAAATTATTTTATGGCTACGATATATTCTGCATCATTAATGATATAATCTATAGTATTGATACTGCATTAAGATGTTTATTAAAACCTGCTGACTTTACATTAACCTTTTATTACAGGTACAGCTAAGACCATTTTATACACATTGCATGTTTGTGCTCATTCAGTGTTGATGCTCAGTCTATTAAAGAAGCTTTTAAGTTTTGTGAAGCACAATGTGTTCACAATCTATTGTGTAGGTGACTTGGATCTATAGAAGGTTAAAAGTGCATACACGCTTACAAAACACATATAGTGCATATAATCTAGAAACAGGCTTGAGTGAAGGCCTGAATGTATTCAGCTTCTTGTTGTAACCTGTGGCACTTGAGTTTGCTTAGCAACAGAAGACAGAAGATGGGTCAAAAAGAAGAAAAGTCCACGGGTATCTCCAGGGCCTGAAATCATCGCCATATTTGGGAAAAGATGTTAGAAAGAGGAACTTCTGTGTCTGACCTTAGCTCTCAAAATTGTCTCATTGTCTGTACAAGATGCAAATGATGTTCTTAGAAATACAAAAATATGTTATAGAACGCCAGAAGGGGCGTTTAACCCTGATGATATATAAACCATTCTCTGTGTATTTTTGGCAGAAGAAGTCCACAGATGTGATGCTGTGTACTTCACGTGTGTTCTTAATAAACTCTTTATCTGATTGCACTCTACTGGGCCTCCATTGGTTTGTTTTTGTGCCACTTGTTGAATTTGGGACACAACTAACTATGAAACGCTTTATTAAGCAGAATGAAGCAGAAAGTACAGAAAAACCTAAATGGAATGTTCCCATAAGAGGACGCAGGGTCTCAAGAGGTTAAACCACAAATTCATGTTAAACCACAAAGAGATAAAGACATTTTTGTTGCATCGTTCCTTTTTTGGATGTGAAAATAAACCAGAAACAACTTGTAGCAAAGTAACAGACGCAGATGTAGCCTTGTTCGGTTTAAAGACATTCACAGTAGGTCAAGAAAGTGCTAACAAAGAGCTCGAAAGCTACAAAAAACTGTTATGGAATGTGACATAACAGTTCCACGGGAGTATAAACGATATATTTTATTTTTTATTCTTTTGGAAAAACATTTCCTCTGTGCACAAAAATCTAATAATTTTCTGTAAGCTTGAAACAGCTTATACGTAGTAAATATCAGTATACTCATGCTGCACACTCGGAGAGAGCGTGAGAGCATGTTTAATACAATCACAACTCTAACATTTTAACGCTCCGTTTTGACCACACTCATTTTAGCAAATTTAATAGTTCACAGACCAAAACAATAAACCAAGCACTCATGGTAACATCATTTTATAGATAGATCAGAATCAGATGGCACTCCAGGATATGTCAGAGAGTCGGGTTATTAAAAATGCATGGCGACGGGTAAATTATTGTTGAAATTAGTTTGGATTATGCGGCTATCCATCCAAAACTGACATGAGATATGTTCCTAAAAACAAAAACAGCCTCTTAGAGTGTACAAGAAAAATCAGGGGACTGATTTCATGCTGTACGAACCCTGAATACTTGTATGAGAATTTCATAGCAATCAATCCAGTTGTTCAGTGACCATCAGATCCACCAACCGACTGAAGCTGCCGACCCCTGAAGTGCTGTTCAATGAATATTGTCAAAGAAATGTAACCTCCTAAACCCATACTACATAAAGAAACGGGTAGTTCCAGCCTCAGCCGTTGACAGTGAACAGACAACTGGCTTTTAATTGCCTGTAATTAGCCTCAGTGACACAATTCCAGCCCACTGCTTCTCCCTGATTGCAGGCTGCTGAAAAGGACATTTCACTTTCAGCCTGAGCTCATCTTGTTTGAAAGTGGACAAACTGAATTCACTTATCAAGACATTCGTGTGTGGGAGTTGGATATTGTTGTAGGTGCTTGAGGGTGGGCTAGACAATAGGGAAAAGCAAAACAATATATTGCTGTGAGCCGGGCAAAAAGTGGTTCAGAGCAAAGGCTAACGCACTGAGCAGTAAATAAGTAAAGACGGACCAGGTCCCAGTACAACAATGGGACTGACTAATGCTGCTGGGATGTAGACGCCATGCTTGTGTGACAGGGAGTGGTGGTGGTGGTGAAGCGGTGCTTTTGTATTGGGTGAAGGCTCTTACTGTCTCTTGACTTCTCTGATTTATTCTCACAATGTAACAGCCTTGATTTCTCTCCATTATTCCTCTGTGGTTCAGGAGCATCAAGAATAACATTGTTTTACATCTTTTTACTGCTAATATATGAACATATTTCCCATCATGAAGCCGCCACAGTCAAGAGAGTCAGTCGGATTATGGAGGACATGTAACATCAATCTCTGATTGTTACAGTCACAGAGTGAGGATGAAAACAGCAGAATCAAAATGTCATTCTCCTATTTGGCAGCATCTTCCTTATGAGTCTGTTCAAAATATCTCAGTGCTTGTTGTTGTCCGTCTATTTTAACTCTGCTAAAACTCACCACTTAATTTAATACCTTGCCTCATATGAGCCGGGGTGTATTTATGATTAGCATTACACTGCCTGATCCCTGCAAGACTTTAAAGATTATAAACGAGTGTATCACATTTAATGTCTCTTTAATTACTCTATATTCTAGAGCATTTTAATTTATAGGTTCATATTCATCTTTACTACTTTCTCATCCCCCCGGTGTCATTTTGAGCCTCTCAACATTTTAGAGCAGCAGCCAGGAATTGTGGGTAGGGTGAGTGGAGGGGATAAAACGCCTCAAAGGGCCCCAGCCACATTCGTTAGTCAGATGTTGAAGTTACGTGCCACTCGTCTACGGGGGCCATTAAGGGGCTCTCGGTCAACTTCGTGCTATGAGCGATGGGAACATTAACGCATAATGTTCGGCTGAAGTTAGAGCAGAGAGAGGCCTGCGCACTTCTGTGCCGCAACCTGGACGTGATTATAAGCAATATTCAAATCAACCTCACATCTTTGGTTTGTTGAGCAATTCAAATGGGTGAGGTGTTGAGCCATGATACACGAGTGCTGTTTCCACTCGTTACTAATTAACCAATCAGATCCTGACTTAAGCCCCAGGCTATTGTATGTAATTTCTACTGGGGAAAGAAAAAAGAAATCCTAAATTTAGTCAGTAACAGCTGCAGAACTGCAAAGTGAAAGTGAACAACCTCTGGGCACTGCAGATGAGAGAAACTTGGGAGAACTTTGAAATAAAATAAGTCTCCGTTTGCTTATTATCAGTTGTGTGTGACTTAAAAAACTCAGTCAAAAGCTGAAAATTTAATTTCCACATGATCAAAACTGGAAAAAAGGAGACTGAACAACAATCAGGAGTGACTAGTGAGTGACACTGAAGTTATGCTCTAAAAAGTCTCACCCGCAACTCAACCAAATTTGATGCAGAGAACATGAAGCACTACTAATCTCAAATCCACTTTGTTCCTATAGTTAGCCCCCCTGTGTTTGTGCCATGCTTGGTGATCTTAGCAAGTGGTGCCAGATGCATTTTAGAGCAAACAAGGGCTGGAACCCCGAACGTGGGTTTCTAGGAAGGAAGACGGCAATAAGCAGCCATTACTGGGAATAAGAGCTGGTTTCTGAGACAAAAACCTGTTACAAAGCAAACAACAACCAAATCAAAAATCAAATAAAAACAATAATACTTACAGAATAAAAAGTAATAATAATTATAAAAATATAAAAAATGCTGTCAAACTAACCAATCTTTGACATTATTAATGGTGTTTTCTATCCATTGTTTAACAAAATATGTTTGCAACAAGGTGGAGAGAGTTTCTGAAACCCTAACAAAAAAGTATGTCAAATATTCCGAAAGACCAATCACATTGAACAGATACCGAAAGTGAATAAGATGAATTAAAAATTAATTAATAAATAATCTCCAAAGTCTAACATCTGCTATCAGCTTTAAGGGTCATAATGGCAACTTACAGAACACACGCGGCACGTGGATATTGCAGTATTATTAAATATGTCTTATTAACGCCATATCAATTCTTACTTTTTAATTATCAAAATGATCAACACGAGTACCTGTGTATTGGATCACTGTCTTAAACAGCTGCCTCCTGCAAAATAGTAACAAAAACAATTAATAGAAAAGTAACAGAACAACTCTTAAACTTGCGTCTATGGTGAAAAAAAAGAATTTTACTTTCTTATTCTTATCGTTTCATCTGTTTTCTCACCACTTGGTCATATTACACATATACTCTTAAATAACAGTAAAAATGAAAAAAAAAAATCAATTAAAATTAATCAAATTAAATCAAAAGTATAAACAGAAAAATAAAACTAAGATGAGCCTGTAGAGAGTCTGTGTGCATTTATGGTCCTGATTCTGACTGCAAGAGCTACCAGACATGACAGGCATTAAAAAAGTAATCTAGTCCCAGCAAGAAGTAACCCAGTACTGCATCATTTTAAACTAAAAATGTAATTGCTAGCAAATGATGACATAACAAACCAACCAAAAAATAACCACAGCGCTCAAAAACAAACCTGATGTAGTCGGTAAAACGTCAGTTTAATTTTTAAGCTAATGAAAAAATTGCTTCATGGTGAATAAATAATAAAAATGGCCCCTGTGTACTTGAACTTATTGCTCATATTTGTTGTGGAAGAGTCAAAAAGTCCAAACTCACAGTGAAAGGCTATTAGCAGCTGCTATTAGTGGCCAACATTAGCATAGACAAAATAGAAACAGAAGGTTTAATGAGATATAGTCAGTATAGCTGTGAATAGTAAAGAAGACCTCCAAACATGCGCGGTTAGTACAACATCTTGTAGCTGGGTTTTTTTATTTCATGATATTGAAATTCCACAGAGTGTAAAAAAGCCTCAATAACAATATTCAGCACTGCCATTCAAAAGGGAGAACATACCATACATTGAGATAAATATCTCTAGGAGTGGACTTCTGAAGACACAGTACAGAGTACAGTACTCCACATGAATGAGTATCCCTGTAATTTTTCACCTCAGTTGACTCCTGCCATTTCTCCCCTCTGCTTCTCCCCCATGTCCTACAGACATTAGTGTTCCCCCCGGATCCATAACCTTTTCTTAAAGGTTGTCACATTAATCACGCTGCTGATTTCACTCGTCAGTCTCCCTCTGTATCTGTTGTGTTTGTCTCTAGTTATGCTGTGCATTGTCTCTCTTCGCTGCCACCCGCTTGCAGCACATACAAACAGCCATCACTCACCTTTCTCGCTCTTTGTCTTGCAGCTATTTTCCGAAGACTCATCAGTCAGGTAAATCATGACACTGATAAAAGCTGATGACAGTCATGGCAACACAGCGCTAGTCTAATTCTGTCTCAAAAAACAATTTCAGCATGGTAAATGGATATATCTAAAAAACTAAAACATACATCAAGCTGAGAAGATTTTTTTTAAAATGAAGGAAAATGAAAGGTGTTACAGAAGATGGTTATACCTTTCTATGATGCTGTTTCATAAACAGTGTTTTCAGATGACTAACTTGCAACAACTAATACAGTAAAAATTCCCTGAATTTCAACATGATGAACTTTGAAAGCCCAAAAGGTTGTACCTGTAACACTTTCTTGTTGTGCAAATACCTGTCGTCACACAGCAGAGGATACTCTGAGATTAGTTTAAATTAAGTAGGGAGTCATGTTAATTAAGCTTAAGGACCTTCATACAAAAACAGGGACAACACAATTTGTGATTTTGAGGAAAATTATTATTATGTTGTTGTAAATAATTCAATACATTCTCCAACTGAACTGAAAAATGTGTAGACAATACAGCAAATTAACATTTGTTTTGTACACCAAAGCCTACATCTGTTGCCTGATGCCTTATACTCTTAATTCTGGTGACCCTCAATAGCAGTGCTGAGTATACATGTGCCCACTAGCAATCATTTTCAAAAAAGAAGGGTATGCAGAGCAAAATTGGTTATTTAACATTTGTCCAGCCCTGAACTAAAGTCTGGCTATTACATCAATGTCATAGCGTATATCTTCATCAATTGTTTTACATAGTATGGTTCAACACAGAATGAATTTGAATTACTGATTCTTAAAAATAAGCATGGAAAACATTTTTTCCCATCCATAAGTCAAAAGTTCAGTTTCTTATCTCAAATTTCCAACTTACTAAAATCGTACTTTGACATAATCCCTTGAAATTTCTACTTATATCTTCTGATTTTGTTTCTTTTTCAGTGGTGGAAACACACTTACGAAAGCCATTATTTTAACACCACAGCAAAAACAATTAATGGCTATAGTGGGGCTGAATCCTGTGCACATGTCTAACAAGTTCAGAGAGGTAGCTCCTGGTGTTTCCCCTCAGCATGTCAACAGCAGGCTGAGCGCTAATGTGGCTCCAGCAGCAAGGGCAAAGGAAGCAGGACGGCTATGCCCAGCTTTTATTTTTAATCATAATTTGCTGTACGTACTATGAACTATTCTCATTCACTCTGAGATGGAGCAGCTGAAGAGTAAAAGGTGAATTCTTCTTGTTTTTCACCAAGAAAAACATTTATACAATAGCTGTTCCCTTCCTGATTTCTTAGTTGTTTCTGCATTTGTCACACATTAATGTTTCAGATCACCAAACTACTTTTAATTTCACACAAAAAGTAATTACAAAATGCAGTTTTGTAGCTTAAAAGTCATTGACCTTAACCGTTGTTAAATCATTAACTGTGATTGGCCACATTTTTTATAAAGGTCCGTTTCACTCGTCACACCCACGCCTGTTTACTAGGCTAAAAGATCTCAAAAAGCAACACATCATGCCACAATCTAAAGAAACTTAAAGGCAGATAAAAAACAAAGTCACTGACATCTATCAGTCTGGAAAGGGTTAGAGATCCTTGTGTAAGCCTTTGGGAACTGAGCGAACTGCAGTTAGAGCCATTATCCACAAATGGAGAAAACTTGGAACGGTGGTGACCCCGTACAGGATCGGCCAGCCTACCAAAATTACTCCAAGAGCGCATCGACAGCTCATCCAGGACGCCACAGAAGACCCCAGAACAACATCAAATAAAATTCAAACTTCACTTGCCTCACTTAAGGTCAGTGTTCATGATTCAACTTTAAAAAAGAAACTGGGCAAAAACGCCATCCACATGAGAGTCCAAGGACAAAACCACTGCTGACCAAAAAGAACACAAAGTCTCGTCTCACGCTGAACTTTTTGGAAGATTTGGTCTAAATCTGGTGTAAAACTAAGACAGCATTTCATAAAAATCAGCTGTGAAGCGTTTGCTTTAAATTACCAAGACAGCGGGGACTTAGGCAGTAAAGCACGCTTCTTTTAATTACACGCTAAGCACGACAATCCTTGTTTCCAGTATTTACAGATCGTGACTTTGAATTTGTTTTTTTAACTAGAAAATGAAATGACACCAGAGCCCCGGTACAGCAGTGGCACTGCCCTCAGCTAAACTACCTCAGGTAGACCCACACAAATAAGGATACAGTCATCTATGACAACTCCTCATTCAGTGTGTATTAAATTATAGTAATAACAACTACACACGAGCAGAGGCTTCCAAAGAAAAAGGATGGTGTAAATGAAAAACTCTTTAACACTTTGAATAATACAGCAGATGTAACTCACCTGAAATGCTTCATGATTATGCCAAAATTTATAAAAAGCCTGCCCAAGCGGTGTATGATCATCTCTAAACATATATTTCTGTATCTGTTAAACTAGTGGTAGTTTGTCTTAGACTGAACAGGAAACGCGAAAGAGGAAAACAATCAGATCAAAGCTCTCAGAGGAAGTTTGAATTTACAGCCTCCTGTGGATAAAAAAAGAAAGAAATAACCTTGAAAGTAATCTGTTACCTACCGGAAGCTGCAGCCCTTTATTGTATTTTCTTTATCAGCCTGTCCACTGTAGTGCCAAAGGACAAATGATGCTGGACTCTGATGCTTATCTCACTTAGATTGGAGAACATTAAAAAAAAAAAAAAATCTCCACTTGGGGCTCACTCTTTGAACATTCAAGCAAACTAAACAATGTATATTGTTACTGCAGCAGTGATATCAATTCATAGAAGCATGGAAAATGGAAAATGCATGTTAAAGAGAAACATCACAGCATTTCTGGTAAGTGTGAAGAGCTCCTATCTCTGATCCCGTTCATACGTAAGCTCAAACATGGCTGAGTTTGTGTCAGATTAACTTGATAAAAATCGTGTCATATAAACAAGCGATGAAGGTGAAAATTCATGCCACCAGCAGCTGAGAAGAAAAGGGTATCAAAACTGTTAATTATAATTTAATGCTTTCATGTATTGCATTACACTCTGCTGTGTGAATGAAAGAACACCAACGCCCATGAAATCTGCATAAAGATTTGTTATATTAGTATCAACAGACTTTGAGACTGCAAGACACTCAATTAGTAACTACTCAGTATACTTAAATAATATCCCTTATTTATATACTCAGTGTTAAATATAAATACTGTATGTGATAAAGCCAATGAAGACACAATATCTTGAATTTTAATATTAAAAAACTTCACATTCAGCAGAAGAAATTGTAGACGTTGTTATTATGGTCCTACATGAAATCCTGTAATGGTCATACATGTCGAATTTATTCATAAATATATACAATTTTAATATATTCAGTTTTAATTGCATGGAGGTAAAGACCCTACGATAATACAGAGAAATCCCCAACAACAACTGACTCCTTAAGGAGTAGACTGTTACCGTGACGATGTAGGATGGAGTGCAGGTCCTTTATTTCAGCAGCAGTCAGGCTGTACAATACCCACCCAGGATAAATGCTGTTTAAAAATACATGTATATTATTCTTGCTCCCACTGTACTCTATGTATATATAAGGAAAAATCTCAGTGTGTGTTTTGGCTTTTTTGTACACTGTTCTCCAAGTTATTTATATTTTTTTCTATTTCTAGTTTTTCTAATATATCTCTAATTCACTTTCTTTCTTGTGTTGCTATAACAAGTGAATTTCCTCTGTGTGGGATTAAATAAAGTCTATGTCTGTCAAACAATCCAATGATCTCCGATGAGTAAGCACTTGGCAACAGTGGGAAGTAAAAACTCTATTTTAAAAGAAGAAACCTCCATGGGAATCAGACTCAGGGAGGGTCAGCCATCATCACTGAGCGATAGTATAGTATTATATAAGAAGCCCAAGTTCTTCATGTGCACTTATTTACAAATCAGTGCTCGTTATCCATCACCGGCACCTACCTGATTTTGTTTAAACAATTATTGCACACTTTCTGTAAACCCAATACACTTCATTTCACTTCTCAAATATCACTGCGTGTGTCTCCTATATGATATATTTAACTGACATTTTCATTGTAACAACCAACGATTTATACAGGAAAATAATGACGATTAACAAGGTTGCCCAAACTTTTGCATCCCACTGTAGATGAGAACCGGAAGGAGCACGTTTGGGGGAGTGGCCCTGATCCTGAAATTCTGATACTTAGTCTCCAATTATGCAATCAAAGTAATGTGATGCTATCCTCATAAGATTTTTCTTTTTGCTGCACTACAAACATCTTAAAGGTCTTAAAAAGGAATATTTCATGCATACCAAATACAATACTATTCCCTTAAAAAGGGAAGGGGCCTATTTCTACTTTTTTCGCAGAGCTAGAGAGCACCACACTGACTGAAACTTGTCATGGCAGTGTGAGTGGAAATGGGCCAAAGGTCATCAATCTGCACTTGAGGGGCATTCAAATCGACTGCCAGAGACTGTTCGTAAACAGATGAGAGGTTATGCCCTCTCCCACCTCACCACAGACAGCCACCTGTTATCATGTGACAGAAGTTCACCCATGCTCTGTGTCACAGGATGCACTGAGCCAACCTGTGGCAACTACCTAAGGACCATCATAAGAAAAAGACTTTGTGTGTTCAGATGAAGAAACCCGTTTAACCTCAGCACTGATGTGGCGTAAAGAGTAGAAGACAGTGAGCTGATTTGAGAAAATGTATTGCGAGCAATAAATAACTGATATCTTGTGCTGTAACTGTCACAAACCTGCTGTGCGTGAAGATGTTTCAGATATCGCTTGCTCCAAAGGAATTATCTTCTGCAGGATACAGATGTCTAGATATTCTGGATCAAAAGGCCACAGCGGCGTAGATATTTCTCAAGTCTGTCTGCTGCAATGACTCGACTTGAAAATGTGTTTAATTTCTGAGATTTTAGTCCCTTTTTTCACCCCTCTTTTTGCTGTTATGCATTTGCGTTTTGTTCATTACATTTTAAACATTTTCCAGCAGAGAGTAGTGCTCAGACTCATCACATGGTCATCAGCGTGCATCCTAATGCTACAGGCTGTGGCAGACAATGTGCCAAGGAACATTTAGTCGTCTACTTGACATTCATAGTCTGCAAGGTTTTCATTTGCACAAAACTCACTGCGTATGAAGGCAATTTAACTCTCTCATTAAAAAGACATAAACGCCTCAGAACTTAATGGCATCTCGCATTAAAAAGAGTGAGGCTTTAGAGTTTTGAGATTACATCTTGAGATTGTCACGCACATAAAAGCACGGGGGCTGGTATCAGCTCGGCGTTGACTCTCGTCACAGTTTGGAGGAAAATAGTCAACGGCGCGAACACACCGTCGTTCAGCTATTTATCAGCGAAGTCCTGCATCGTTCAGACAAGACTTTGCTGCAAGAGATCATTTTCATGCAAAGATTATTATAATAGCGCGTCTCAGTTGTGCTGAGAGGATGCGTGTCATGTCTGTGTTTCAAGACAGTTTCTACAGAGAGAGCAAAGAGCAGCAAGAAGTTAACCCATTAGCGATTGTGATCTTAATTAAGCACAAACCAGCACGTTCCCTTTAGTTATCTGCACCGTTCCTTATGAAATGTATTACAGGGAGATAATGCGGTGCGGAGCAGGCAAGCGTACAATCAAATTCATTTGATTGTACGGTAATTCATCTTGATTCGTCCATCTTTTACAGACGTCATGTGTTTAACCTTGTGAAAAAGAGAGCCAGACAGCGTCACCGTACAGCATTGGCAAAGAGAGCTTAAAGGGATATTACTTCTCTAGGTAAAGACTTCCTCCATCCCTGAGGTCTTCAGTTTTAGCAGTCATGAAAATTTATATCTATAACCAGGGGTAAGGTGATGCAGAGTGATGAGAACACTCCTTTATCGAGCCACTTTATGAACTGTGATATTACGCATCCTCCTGACAATAAAGACATTCTCGGTAGGCCGTAATAAACAGGAGCACAAAGCGTGCTTTCAGCATCAGTGCTGTAGTGTTTCAGTTGTATGCTTGTTTAGTGGCTTTAGATGAGGATTACACGGGGAGCTCTTGTCTTTACCATCTCTCTGGTGAGCAGATGTCCTTGGCCTGTGAGAGTGAGGGCGTTATTCAGCCTGCACGGTCTCTGCAGTGCATCTGTTCATCTCTGGGCTGTCCTGTTTCTCGCACACGAGATGAGAACGAGACTGGAGACATGCATTATTTGTAACTGATACCATTCCTTAATGGTGTCTGTGCTCCCCCTGGCAGCCCGTAATGGACCGTTTTTGAGGTTCTGTGCATCTTGTTCAGCTTTTTGATGGTGACGGAATGGGAACAGGGGGTGTCACCTGGGAAGAAACAAGAAGAACGATGGGACCTTTCATTTACTTGTCAGGAAGCTGGCATTGCCAGCGCTTGACATGGTGTGCATTCAGAGAGTGCTTGTATAAGCAGTGGCAGACACAACAAGGGTAAGAAAATTGCCCTTGAAAAGAAAAATAATGCAATTCTTCATTTTATAATGCAGAAAAGAAAGATTTGAAAAATGTAACATATTTAAGGGAAGAATTGATACCTCGTGCAAACCTTTTTGGAGATTTCTCATCTGCTTAACTGCAACACCCGACTTTGTTGTTAGGCAACTCATCGTGTAAACATAGAAAATACACAGATTGTTTGATTTTTATTAGTTTAGGCAGATTTTGTTTGTCTCGAAATGTGAGATAGATAAAGATAAGGCTACATTTTTGAGTAACCATTAATCTTGGTAATTGTTACTGGAGAAAAAAACATACACATGCTGTGCTGAAAACTAGCAAAGAATGAAGAAAGAAAACAATGCTTTGCAGATTGTGGGCCTCCAGTTTTCACTTCTTTAATGCACATAAAAAGTGATATTTGATGAAAGCCGATGAAGAGCAGTGGTGCTTGAAATGTCACAATTTCTTTTGCAATAAATAAGTGAAAACTGGAGCTTTGCAATGCGCAGCACGTTTATTTATTTGTATTTCTTTTCTCTGTTTAAAAAAAATCTTGGAATAAAAAGAAGACATATCAGTTTAGATAAGTGATTCCAAACTGTCCACAACACCAGTATTAAAACTCAATGCTAAATCAGTGGAATATTCTTCTTGCTGCCCTTTCAATGCCTTTCTGAAGATATCAAACTGAGAAACAAATCTTAGGTAGCTTCCTGCCATAACAGGTAAAAATGTCACTGGCAGGTAAAATCAGCACACAGCTGAATATGAAATACACCTCAAGCTGGGTCGTCACAGGCTTCCCTGCCTTACGTGTTCTTTGTGGTGCTCATGCACCCCACAGTCGCTGACACAAAGGTTCCTGATTCACAAACAAAAAAACGTGTCCTTGCTGCAATAAGCAGCAGCTGCAGCGGCGTATAGAAGCCCAGGAAGATCTTTACCATGTGCACAACCTAAACCGCAAGCTTACAGGGATGCAAACCCTTTGCTTAAGATGCAGCTAAGGTATGGTACCACTCACGCAAATCTGAATTGCTGCGTATCTTTAATGAGATCTGTCATCTCATTTCAGCTCATGGGAAAGTGGCAGTTCGACCTCCTCTGTTTGTAAGGCAGCAGAGAAGAAAGATTAAAGTGGCAGTTAAGTAGTGCTTATACAGAAACACAACTGTGGCACACTTAGAAGTTGTCATTTTCCCCCAAATGACAACTTCTGGGTTAGGTTTTAGTTATGTTGAGCGTTAGAGTGAGTGGGGGGAAACTGTGATAAGAGACAATTCATGCAGACGAGACAACAATGCCCTAAATATGATTAGACAAACTATAGGTTGAACAGGAAGTGTGAATGCCCTTTTACATTTGTAAGCAACTCCCTGCTGCCCTAACTGCTCTTGTATAATGTGAGACCAATTAGACATCGTAATATGACAGCACAGCTTCAGTTACCATGATAATGGAAATCCTCCTGTCTAATTATGCTCTCCTTTTAATCTTTCTCTTTCAAAGATCTTTCCAAGAGACAGTGGAGGAGGAGACAAGGCGTGTACTCACATGGTTTCTGAATTAATAATACAGCCAGAGGAGAGATGCAACTACACAGGCTGGCAGAGGAAACCACAGTCCGTGTCACATCACATAACACAGTGCTGAAGACACTGAGAGCTTTGCATGCTGCCATGAGCCTTACATGAGCTTCTCCGATTTCACACACACACGCAGCATTTTATCTGCTTAGTCCCCCACTGGATGCATTTAATGTACCAACAATACTAACTTTTCAGTAATAGTTTGATTCTTTATCCTTTCCTTGTGGAATTTCATTATCTTCAAGACCATGACTGCGACCATCATCATCACTGTTGAAGTAATGTCGTCTCCCTCAGGGTGATGAGTGGGGGATTATTAATGGCAGCAGCAGCTGTCCACAGGTATTAAGATACAAATACAATCGAGTGATATTGCCCCTCGGTAGATTGCTGTTACGACAGCTTTCAGCCGCTCAAAAATCATTAAATTACATGAATTGCCGTGAAATTCAGCGCAAACGTACGTTCGTCTCCCCTGCAGCTCATGTCCACACTGACTCTAATAACATGAACCCCTGATTTTCCCATCTGGTGCCATCATCAGGGCACATTTAAAGATGGAGTAAGCCATTCTAATCCAATACACCATCAATTCATCCACCCCTCAATCCATTTTCTTCCGCTTACTTGAAGTCAGGCCTCGGTGGCAGCAGGCTAATCCTATACACTTTTTGTCAAATTCAGCAAATTTCTTCTCACAGTCCACTTGCTGGCCGTGCTATGTCTGTGCTGACAAAAAAAAAAAAGTAGAAATAAATAAATAAAAGTGGGAGTCCCCCCCCCCCCCCAGCAACTGGCTCAGACTGCTCCACACAACACTCACACAGATATTCTATCTAGTCAGCAACAGGGTGTGTTTGTGAGAGATGAGGCCATAGGGAGAATTTAGGCACTGAAAAAATAATCGTATCATCATATTTCACAATATATATTTATAATATAAGCAGCTTTGGAGGAGTCATGTAAGAATTAATGTAATACAATCTGTCAAGATGATGCGATGGTTGCCTTAGGATAGCAGCTTAGCACAAAGAGAAAGCATTTAGCCCGCCTCTTGCCATAAGTAAAGGAAAGAAATCTTTCTTCCAGCTTGACTACGGCTCATAAAGAACGAGTCCCTATTAGCATCTTTTTTTGGCTCAGCATCAGCATCAGCATCAGCATCTTCTTTTTCTTTTTTTTTCATTCTTAGAAATGAAACTTCAAAAACTTCACAGTAAAGAATAACTGAACTACAGACAGGAGGCTTGATACACCATCAGAGCTGCTTTAATTCATTGTAGCATCAATTCAACAAGATGCTGGAAACACTGCTTAGAGATTTTGGTCTATATTGACATATAGCGTCACCAGTGTTGGGCTAGTTACTGTGAAAAAGTAATTAGTTATAGTTACTAGTTACTTCTTCAAAAAAGTAACTGAGTTCCAAGATTCTAAAAGTAATTAATTACTTGAAAAGTAACTATTGCGTTGCCCAGATTATAATTGGCCATTTTTAACTACTTTTAACCACATTTTACCTTTAAAAACTATTTACTTTGCCTTGTTTGGCTGCCTTGTTTCAGCACATCCTCACGTTTCTGAATTTACAGTTATGTTTTCATTTTGACATGCTGTATTAACACAATTGATCTAAAATCAGAAAAAAACATAAAATCCAAGAAGAGTGGAAGTTATATTTTTTACTGTAACAACCACAAACATGTTTAATGAATCATATTTCATAAATCTAATTCAAATATAAATTGTCAATTTTAAAATCCTATGCACAAGTTTTGCACACAACAAAGTTATTTATTTCCAGGTTTTGTGCCAAAAACTCATCGTCGGGCAGAAAGTGATTGCCGTCCGCGGGAGCGCGCGCGCGCAGCTGCTTAAAGTTGTAGCGCCCAGATTACTTACAGCTACTTCCGTGCAACTGATATAAAGTGCGGTAAGCTGAACACAGCTTCAACTATCTGTTTGTTGAAAAAAAGTAACGCGACCGCACCGCATTTTCTTGTTAGTAACGGTAATGGCGTTGTAACGATAGAAAGAGTAATTAGTTAGATTACTCGTTACTGAAAAGTCGTTAGTAACGCCGTTACTTGTAACGCCGTTATTCCCATCACTGAGCGCCACACAGTTACTGCCGGTTTGCACATCATTGATAGAAATTTCCCATCCCACCACATTCCAAAGGAGCTCTGTTGGATTGAGATCAGGTGACTATGGAGGCCATATTAGTTCAGTGAACTCAGATTTGAGACATGTTGAGTTATCCTGTTGGAAGCAGCCAGTAATGAGTACACTGTGTTCATTAAGCGGTGGACACGGTCAGCAG
>NW_005187410.1:5572723-5625139 GCF_000239375.1 Pundamilia nyererei
CAGTGAACTCAGATTTGAGACATGTTGAGTTATCCTGTTGGAAGCAGCCAGTAATGAGTACACTGTGTTCATTAAGCGGTGGACACGGTCAGCAGCAATCAGGTAGGCTGTGGCATTTAAGCAACACACGGTCTTGATACTAAGGTGCATAAAATGTACCAAGACAATATTCATCACATCATTATGCCGCCAACAGCCTGAGCCATTGACTCAAGGTAGGATGGATCCATACCTTCATGTTGTTTAAATCCAGATTCTGACTCTGCCACCTGAATGTCGCAGCAGAAACTTTGTGTTTTCAGTCTTCTGTTGTTCCATTTTGGAGAGCCCATGGAAACTCTAACTTCAGTTCCCTGTGCTTAGCTGAAAGGAGTGCCACCTGGTGTGGTCTTCTGCTGCTGTAGTCTGTCTCCTTTGTTGTGCATTCAGAGATACCTTGATTGCTATGAGTGGTTATTTTAGTTACTGCTGCCAAATTCTCCATTGACTTCTGGCATCAACAAGATATTTTCAGCCAGAGAACCACTGCTCGCTGGATTTTTATATAGTTTATGAAATACTCAAACCATCCCACCTGGCATCAACAAAGGTGCCACATTACATGTAAATTATATTACAAGTTATTGTTAAATATAAATACAAACAGAATTCCAAGATATTTTTTAAGTAACTCAACAATAGGTTTGTGTGTCAACTGTAACTGTACACCTGTAATAACTTCAAGAAAACATAAAACTATCAGGTATGGTCTATTACAATCACTTCAATTATCTGGAGTGCCGTTTCTGTTCCTGCCTGTTGAAGCAGTTATACGTTATAATCATGAATATATTTAATCAAGAACAATGGTGCTGGAATTGATTTTATGACCGTATAATTTTACCCCGAGAGACGGGTTGGTTTGCAACACTTGGCTTTATTTAAACTGTATCGGCCAAGAGCTTTCAGCCTCTGTGGAACGGAGACTGTCATCAGCCTAATAAGCATTTTCATGTTATTCTCACAAATACCATTATGCTGTGGCCAATGAAACGTGTTCTTTTAATAATTACTTTTATGTAGCGCTTCAATATTATGTGGCTTTAACAATGATACATTAAAGTTTTAATTTCCTTTAATTCTCATTTTTAATGGGCTGGGCAACGTTGGGCAGATTGATAGAAAATTGATTAGGAAAAAGCATTAAGAAGCCTGAAAATGATGAGGCTCAAATTTTCCTTGATTTCTCCTCTCATCCAATCAGGTGGAGCTGTAAGCTTTACAGTGTAATGTCGACAGTTCCCGTATAAATATAAGCTGAGAGAAAGTTGTGTGTTGTAGATGAGCCTGATTATCTAACTTTGTGAAGCTCATTTTAGTCTCCGCTTGCAACAGCAGATCAAGCCAGCAGCGTTGGAAAGGTTTTAACCATGGCTCTAATCCCTGCCCTGCTGAGAGTCAGCAGAATTGGAAGGGAGCGTGTGTGTGTGTGTTTGTTTGTTAATGTGAGACAGAGGAAATGGTAGGGCTAAACAGTGAAAGCTATTTGAGAGAAAAAAGGAGGAGAAATTAATAAATGTAATGAGGATATCTGATGAACAGAAGTAGTTCTGTGGTTAATTAAACATATAGAATTGGAACTATTAGCGACTTTTCTTCATGGAAAAAAAAAGATTTACCACATATTTTCGGAATTAATTAGCAGATTAAAGTGTGCTCCGCGTAATAGTGAAAAATCCTAGAGGTTGGAGGTTGGGGGAGTTGATACAGAAAGGTAAGGCACTTATGCCACAAAAGGGCTCTTTAGAGGTTGAGAACTGTTCCCATGCAGAAGCCCTTGAAGCCGACATTACTGTGGTGGAGGACCACGGTGGTCCCAAGCCATATTAATTAGTGCTTCTGGCTGCAGCGCCTGTAATGAAGCTGGAGTTTTTGGAGCTGAGGCAATGCAAGAGCAAGAGAGAGACCTTCCTGTCATCTGCAATCGCTGCTGAGGGGAAAACATGCTGTCCGTAGATGCCTCTGCAAGCGTCAGAAGCACATGTGAGAAACCGCTACGCCAAATGTAAAATTAGCAGAGGAGGGTTGCTTCTGTAAATAATGAGTATATATTTGAAAAGTAGCACAGTTTGATGATACTGGGGTCATTCTTATCCATACTAAAATGCAATACCTGCAATCAAAAGAAAAGATCAGAGGAGACTCAAACTGGTTTATTAAATATGACAATGAGTTCACTGTACTCAGATGGCCTACAGAGTCACAGGATCTGAAAGTTGCCACAACTGTGTGATGCTCTCATATCAATATGGACCAAAATCGCTAAAGACTAGTGTGTGCATGTTTTATATTGCAACTGACTCCCAATAACAATCTCTTTCACATTTCTTTTCACAACTATGACAGTAAAGTACTGGGTACTAATGATGGGTACACTATCTGTATAGATAGTGTACCCATCATGTAGCATCATGGCATCATGTGTATCCATCATAGTATGGGAAAACTGAAAAACAGAAGAAAAAAGAAAACCCTCATAAATCAAACTGGAATATGACAGATTAAAAAAAACCTTGTATAAACCAGTCAAGTTGCAGTTTACAATATATCCATCTCTGCTCTGCCCCTGTGTTATGCTACTGAATAGTCCCAAGATGTTTGCTGCATGTTATGACGGCACAGTGAAATTGATGTGTGACCTACTATTTATAAAATGTCAAAATTCATTATTTTCCTGTTAGAAATATGTGAAAAATGTCTTTATGATTAGTATCTGAATTCAAAACTTAGGGGGGAAAATTATTTTGTGATCTTGACCTCGCTCGATCGGGAAATTCTAATCAGTTCATCTATGAGTCCGACTGACCCTTTTTGTGCCAGACTTATTGAAATTCCCTCCAGGCGTCCTTGATAAATCCACAAGGACGGAGCAGAAGCGAGGCCACACAACCTTGACCTTTGACCAACAAAATCAAATGAATTAATATTTGAGTCTAACTTTGATGCCAACAAAGAAGTTCCCTTGAGATGTTCCTAATATAAAGGTGTCTGAAGTGAACATAGTGCTCGCCGCCAGAGCACGAAAGCATAAAAATGTTCTTTTTTTTTTTAAGGCCAGGCACAGAGAAACCTAGCTTTAATAAAACTCTCTGCTGTGTCTGTTCTTTCGCAACAGTAGAAAGAAGTTGTGAACCTAACATTAACACGGCTTTTAGGTTGACATGTCCAACTTGTTGCCTGGATACAGAGCCAGGAGTCTAGGAGAAAGCCACGTTTTTGGAAGGTGCTGATCAGGTAGGCCACAGTTTATTTTTGCTGCAAACTGAAATGAATGAAAAGGTGAGAGAGTTTGCTAGATGCACAGCTAAATCACTGTAAAGCTATGCGTTGAGTTGCTTTGGCTGTTGCAGCGACTCATTTTATGGACTCAAATTGTTATTTAATAAATTGTAATTATACAACCACTAACAACAGCTATTAATAACACAAGGCTTTTGTTCAGACCTCTCAAGTGGGCAGTTTTCTTCTATCAGTAACAGCGATCGTATATGTTTGGTGTTTTAGACAAAACCAGTAATCTGAAAACACAACCTCTGATTTCTGGGATATATAAAAAGTGTAAATTACTCATATACATTTTTAAATGATTTTTTTTTTCAAACACACTATCAATCTAACTGTAATCAGATATTTTTTAATACATTCATTAATGCATTGTTACAGATCAGTCAATGAAGAAACATATCAGAGGCTGCGGTGATAGATGGATGGCTGGAAAATATAAAACGATAGCGGCTGAGGCCTGCGTGAGCTAAGTGAAGGAAAACAGCAGTTCTGCCGGCTGCTTTTTCCAGCACACATCGATCCAGCTACTTATTAGTCTAATGAGCGCTCTGTGTGATGATATACTAGGGCTATTACAACTTCTCAGCTGCATGCTCAACAGTATAGAGCTGAAAAAAACAGACACTCTGGGTTTTGCTTTATGGTCCATATCTTGGTTTGGTTTTATTAATGATATGATAACTGCTAAGTAAATTATTCATAAATGATCACTGATCTCATGTTTAAGGAAGCATAGCTTTGATCAAAGAGTGGTGATTTCTGTTGGCCATCCTTTTTAAAAGGCTGCCTACGAGGAATGATCAAAGCCCACTTGTGTTAATGCATTTGTAGGTAAGGAGTCATCTCAAAACCTGGTTTACCGTGGGCAAAGCATCAGTTTTATTTGATTTTTTTTTTTCATTTTCCTCACAAATCACATGCATTCATTTTGGATTTCCAGAACATTTTTCCTCTGGCTGTCCACATGCATCCCCTTGAGTGGCTTTTTGCCCCACCAAGAGTGTCCTCCCGACAGTTTAAGATACAAAGCCTTACAGCTTTGCCACTTTCACAGCTCTGTACCTGAGGATTATGGAAATAACAACCAGTGCACAGTTTACGGAGATGTGCTCGGATGTAGTCCTCCAACAGGACAGCAAGCTCTGTCTGCAAGCCTGTGTTCAATAGTGGTTGCCTGACCGGTCATTGCTTAAAAATGTGAAATTGGAAAAAAGGATGGAGGAACAACAAAAAGAGAACACATATCAAAGGATGGAGATAAAGCACACATGATGGGTGCAGTGGACATGTTTGATGTTTTTTAAGAGTTCAAAATGTTAAATGACCACCAGTTAACATTTTACTGTTTGCTTCACATATTTTTCAGATTGCCTCTGAGGCCTGGTAAACAGTGACAACATGTAGGCATACATCTGCAAAACTCTGCACAGCACTAATGCAGAATCAATTCTGTATCACGCTGGTGTCTTTAGAGGAAAGAGTCACTGCAAAAACTGCGCAAAGTTCCTCTGATTGATCACTTTTATCATAGATTTTTATCCTGATAGCTCAATTAATCACCTCTGCCTCAAGGCGCACTGAAGCTGTTCTGGTGGCATTTGATGGATCAGCGTGTTACCATGTCAAATATGTGTAGTTCATGGTGAAATATTTCTAACTACAGACTTAAGAAGCTGAACAAAGACTCGTGGAAGGGAATGGACTTCATTAAATATTAAATCACACACAAAAAAGTAAATTGTGAGCTCCTCATCCTTTACATCACACACAAACAATAACCTAAAATGCACAGACTGTATATAAAGGATGGATATGACATGGTTGCTCTTGGATTTCTGTTTTTAAACTGTTAACATTAGCTTTTTGGCTTCCATCATGTTTCAGACAAGAGGGAGGGTGGAGTGCTAAGTTATGAGCATGTAAACACCATAAAAGACTAACTAGAATTTTCTACATAACAAAACTGAAGCCCAAATGTCTCAGATGATCTGTCCCACATGGCGAGTCATTTTTTTATTTTTCAGATAAATCCAATAAAAATGCTCCGCAAGGCAACAGAACTTCAGAGACTTGAATTAGTGGAAGTGAACCCAAGCAGACAGCGATGAGCTACAGATCCCTGTCTGGGGGCCACCTAGCAATCAAAGCAGCTACACCCCTACAAATAAGACTTATCAGTAAATGCACAGTACGAATCAGTTCAAAAGATTATAATCAACAGTGTGGTATGAAAACTATTCATTAAGATCAAAATTATGCAAAGATGTTTTCTAATTCTTTCTATTTCTTACTCAGACATTTTAACACGGGAGTTTTGTCTTGTTATCGGTGCCTCAAGTGGTCAGTAGAGGAAGTGCAGTTTTTGCACCAGTGGCTTTACTTTTCAGCCCCAGTGGTTACTTGTTGGGTTCAAAGTATGGTTGGAAAAGCATCAATGATGGCACCACAGCCCTCCAGAAGGACCTTCACCATGATGAAAATGTAGAAATCGCACATCCTTTACTCCAAAGAAGCAGAGTGATAATGTGTGACTAATAACTAGACTACTGTCCCAGGCAACGATGAAAGATCTACAAGCTCCTTTGTGTGCTGAAGACTCATTTGAAGTATTTCTGATTAAAATAATATTTTTTGCAACTAGCACAGCGGTGTTAAATTCATGTTCAAAATCTCTCTGCTGAGAGAGAACAGTTTACTTAACCAGACCCTTTTTTGAAAGCAACTCCAGAAATTAATTAAAATAGCATGGCGTGAGTGATAGAAAAATTGAATAGGAAATAAGGGGGGAAAAAAAGAAACGCTACAAAAGCTTTGTTCTGGCATAATGCCCGGCTGCCCCTTGAGTTGTTTCTGGCACTGTGTGAACAGGATTCACAAGCTGAGACTTCCATGCTGTGACACGCAACGACCTACAGGTTGTATTTGCAGACTCCAGAGAACGAACTCTTTTTCAGTTCGTCAGATTAGCGGGTTAATCAAACAATCGGCAGTTGTTTGGATGTACAATAGAAAATAATAGATTATTCATTACAGAGGCAGACTTTCTGAAGATATCCGCCAGGGATGAGGATCAAGCTGGTGACAGTGTGTGTCTGTCTACAAGCCTACAAATGAGAGATTTTTTGTTATCGTCCCCAAAATGTATTAGAAAAGAAAAAAGAAATGCTAAAAACTCAACCGATAAATGCCTTTCTTTATGAGCTTCACGGCATTTTATACCAGCATGTTTCCAGAGGGCAAGAAGAAGAAACCGCGATGTTCTTAAGACCACCAGGTCATTGCTAAATGCAAAGTCACAAATTTAAAAGAGCACAAAGATCCCAGTGGCTGTCAGTTATCTATTCAATGATACACTTGGCCTCTGAAAACAAGTAAAATAATCACAATGTCAGCATTATTCTTAAGTTGTGAAGGAAAAAAACGGTTGTGTGATAATTTTCTCATTATTAAAGGACGGCGGGGAAGACAGAAAACACTCGATCCTGTCTGGAAGACAGCGTTTGCCAAGAGCGTGGTTCTCCCACATTAAGCAATTATTCATACAGACTTTGATGTGTATTGTCAGACTGACGGCCAGGCAGACTTAAAGCTTCTCTTCGCTCCACTGACTCCATCAACCAAAAACAACTGAGGTTCAGCAGACCACGCAGAGCACCTTACTGTCAATCGTCCACAGCTAAAACAGAATAAGGCTTCACTTATTAAGCTCTAGTGCCTCAAAAGGCTCTCCACCTGGAAGTCAGTATGGACGTGTATTTTTCTTTTTAGGAAACTCTTGCGTGAAAGGTCCACAAGTAATGAATCTACATGCATGCATACACAGAAACTGCACACCACATCTACAGGGTTAACGCTAAGATATATTTGCTAAGAAGTAGAAGTTTGAATAGAATCTGTAAGAATTTTTACTTAAGATCAAATCCTTTTGAATCCTCACTCAACCTATACCAACAACAGTCACACTGATTGAAAGCACAAAAAAAATGTTATCTATGGAAACATTTTGTGAGCTCAATATCATCGATATTTTCAGATTTCTTGTAACAGAACATTTTTATCCATCTGATGGCCTGCCCACACCAAAACCCTGTATCTAAACAGCTCTAAAAGGATTGTCACGAAACAGGTGCCCGGCAACTGAATCCTTTTCCTCTAACACCACCCCGAGGTTGACATTTGTGGTTTTGAGTGTCTCGACAACAATTGGATTTCTGTGATATTTGGTGCAGACATTTATTTCACCCTCAGGATGACCTGTAATAACTTTAGTAATGCTCTGAATGTTGGTGCTGTCACCAGGTCCACATTTCTGTTTTTCTCATCTCCTTTGATCAAAAACCAGCAAAACATATTACACCCACACTCGATAAATGTACACGTTTAGCAAACAGCATATCAGCACTGTCCTCGTGAGCTGATGTTTAACTGCCACTGAATGTCCTGCTGTATTCGATAAGAACAAATATATTTTAGTGTCTTTCTCTGTATGACGTGTGCAGTAATAACAGTCTTTGTACATTTGCACCATTGCTTAGACACAGGGTCTGCACTACAAAGTAAGCTCAACATACCCAGGATATCTTCTAGTTATCAGAGTTTACTAAGCCTAATAAATCGTAGAGATTCAAGGAGGGCATAAATTTATGATGATTTATTAAACACGGCAAAATAGCATGTGAGTGCAATCGCCAAAAAGGGGTCTGGTTAGCTTTAAGGGTGATTTACAAAAGTGCCGCTGTTTTCTACGCACATTTCAATACCAAGGGCAAAAAACAGGCTTTTTCCTGGGTTTAATATCAGTGCAATTAGCGGCAAACTGCATGTCGTAAACATTAAAATTGGTTTGCACGCCTGATTTAAATATTCTCCTTCTTATATTTTGTGCCTTGAGGAAGGAGCTGCCTTGTATGGATATGCTAAAGGCTCAGACAAAAAATCTATGAGTTCCCACCTTGTATGTGCAATCTTTTCACTGAGCTCTCTATATAAATAACGACAGTACCCAGTTTACACTACTGCAACATGTTAGTAAATCTGGCCCTTAGTGCTTTAATGAGTAGCCAACTAGTACATGCTAACGGTACAGTACTGTTTGACCATCTCATCATTCTGTTGGCTCTAAAATTAAAAAGGTAGGATGGCTTCAGAAGGTGTAGTAGGTACAAAAGAACAAATAAACAAACTGGCCATTTAAGTCTGCTAGGTGTTGCCAGGCAACCTGATAGGGTTTTAATGTATCAAACATAACTAAAGTTTTGTAGACATAAAATAGATGTGTTGAAATCAAAAAATGATACAGTAGATGCATAAATGTTTTTTTTTTAATCATTTTAGCTTCTTGCTATAGGTGGCTGCTAGGCTACATGAAAATATCAAAATATCTGACATAGATAAGAATCGTCAGGGGCCTAAGATTCCCAGAATTTTTGGAGGAGGTGTCGGCTAAGCGAACAGACAAAAACAGGTATAGAAATTAGTGTACTGCAGTAAGATTAAAGATATTTAAGCTGCAGTCCATTTACGGTACAGCTCTGGGATCCTAGATAACACATGTATCTGCTGTGCAGAGCTTCTATTTGAAAGGGTGATCCAATCAGAAGAAAGCTGGTTTAAAAGGAGAGCAGCTAAAACAGCTTGTTTCAGACTGCGGATGGTGTGAAAAGCTTCAACAAGGCTCAGTATGAGATAAATAAAACTGCAAATAATCTCTAGTAGTGTGCAAGAATAAATATATGCATAGTAATGAGAATAACTGGTCCCTTTTAAGGTTGACCTCTGCATTTTGTCACACAAAGATGCTTTTTCTGGGAACACTGTAGGAACACGTATGACGGCACTTGTCTCACCAGTAATTTTAAAGCGAGTCTGTATTTGTCTTAAAACCTAAGCGAAGAAAAAAATAGTAGTAGCCTGGGGACATTTCTGCATATTTAATGAGTCTTGTCCCCTGCAGTACCGCTTGTTTAATTCATAGTGCAGATTACCATTAGAAATGAAAAGTTTCAGACAGTTAAAACTGCTCTTGAATAAATAAGAACCTTAATTCCCTGCTAGCAGTAATCTGTGACTTTATACCACCCACTATGCTTTAGCGTTTGGATGCTTTTAAGTATTTTCTGTGTTCTGCTTGCTGCTAGCAGATTTATTTTACAAACAAACATGCCCGAGGACCTTCATTTGCAGAGATGGAGTTTGTCATGTTATTTTCATGATGAAATTAACTGTTCCAACAACTGGTTTGTAAATGAAACTCTATTGATCACAAAAAAACCCCCCAAAAAAACGTATCAAGGCTTAAATGGCTTCTCCGTCGGTTTCTTGCTTGGGCAGCCTTTCCAAGAGTCTGCGATTGTGAAATGAAGCCTCTGAAATCAATATGTGCCAAAGTCAATTTTTGCTCATTATCATCCAGATCCTGGGTGTTATTAGGAGTCAATACCTGGAAAATGCCTTCATCAACAAATACTGGGCTCGCACAAAGTAGCTGTGTTCAACTAAACATCATAATTAACACACAAGATGTCTCTGAGAATGAGCACCCACGGTCAATGAGAGGAATTAGTATCAGTCTGTCACGTTAACATAGCCAAACTGGGAATGCTTTTCAGGCACTTTCATCAGAACACACAGATTTATTGCGTTTTTAAATGTCCAAATATGGACTTTCTATTCCAATATATGTATGAGAACAATAAAGATGTAAGGAAGTCATTTCAAATACAAACCAGACAAATCCTCTTTAATTGGGCGTGTAATTAAATAGTAAATCAAATAAGATGAAAAATCAAATCTGTTAACACGGATGCCCTCGGAGCTGAGCGCAGTGCAGCTTTAGAAAACACAGACAAAGGCAAACACGTGCAAACAGAGAAAACACTTTGCCTATCTTGGATAGAAAAAAAAAATCGCAGTGTGAGAAAAGGGTCGGAATTTGTTTAGCCAAGCGCTATGAATTCAGTCAAGTGAGGATCCAAATGCAGACACTGGAGACAAGTCTAACCTAAGAAAAAGATGAAAGCTGAGAGATGAACTGCAAAACCAAACTGATGGCTTGGCAAGGTATGTTAGGCTTAAAATCAGAGCTTTCAGTATCATTAAAGTAAATATTGTTTCACCTTCACGTCACTAGAGGAACCAACACTGTATACCTTACAGTGAACGTAAAACTGCAAATTTTGCACAGATTCTTTCCCCAACAATATCCAGAGCATGATAAAAATTCACATTACTTTCACTAATGAAGCAAAACAATCTGAAATATTACAGAAGTGCAAAATGCACTGTAAAATCACAGGAATTTTCATGCACACAGTAGGTGATGCAGAAATTAATGTTTCTATGTTTGATACTAATCTGCTTGCCAAATTTGTTTTATGTTGCTGGAATTGAAAATTATAGTCATGTTGGAAAAATAAAGTGTGCACTGAGCCAAAAAAGAAAAAAAATCTGATTATGAATTCACAATTCATAATTTTCTGCAGTCAAACGATGCATCAAAACCTCTTTTTTTATGAGAGCTCACACAGAGCCTGAAGGAACCTGGGTTAACGAAGAAAACTGGCAATCATCGCGATACCCTTTATCTCTGACTGGCATTTCAGGTCTTATCAAGCCAGGTAAGGCAAAGCAAGTCTGGCTATGTTGAACTTCATAGTATAACCCTCTGGTATAAACAAAACTAAACCCACTGAGGCACAAGGAGGTCAAAGAGAAGGTAAAACACACAAACTGGCTGGTGTAGAGAAGAGAAGCACAGGAAAAATAGCACCTGAAACAACTGAATGCTACAGGATACTTGGACTGTGTGCCGTGCAAATCCTGAAAGAAAAAACAAAAAAAGCTTCAGTTTATTTATCAGTTCATTTAGCAGATGGTGGCTAAACAAATGCCACACTCATTAAAACTGCAGTCTGGCATTCGCTGTGTGAAATAACACCTCTGATCTTGTTCTTGCACTGAAATTAATGCTTCATTTTGTTAAAGGCCTTTTAATGTTGACAACACTGCCGTCAGGTCAGTTTGTGTGTTGGAGAAATCAAAGCTACAACCAACACGTTCTCACTCCCTAAGCGTAATCCCTTGGTCCTCTGTGCTCAGATGGGAGTCTAATGGCTTTGCGTTTCCCTGATGAGCATCAGCGATAAATAGAAATTCTTTGTTTCCTGTGAGTTGCTTGCAACTTTACCAAGCCTACATTTGAATTTATACTTGCTCTCAGCCTGTTAAACCCCACCAGGACTGCAGTAGAAATAATAAAACCTAAAGCTGTCTTTTGAACATTAATTTAGTGGATTATACTTGATCAGAATCTCCTGCAGGGCTCTCATAATGATAGAGTTGTGATATTGATGAATCTGATAACTCACACAGTCGGTATTCATGACAGCTTTATTTCCTGGCTTTGAATAAGCTAAACTTTATTAATGTAAAGTAACAGATCCTGTCCAGTCTTACTGGCCAAAATATTGAACACACACATTCATCGAGTGCTTTTAACTTAACTACCGTTCGATGCGTTTCCGCTCTCACACACACTCACGCCGCTGTTTCATTTGCAGCAGCTGTGTTACTTTCATTCTATATTATGTGTTTAACATCATCTTATTTTTCTTTTATTTAAGTTTTATATTCCCTTAAAAAATCTCCTGCTCTGCTGCAAGTACACTTATTGATGTTGTTTATTATGTTATTTATGTGAAATAAATGTCCCGTTAAGCATTTCTATAGCAGTGGTTGTTTTCCAGCTTCAAAACACTTGCAGGAAATCCTCTATCAAGTTTGTCTCTCCATCACTGGGCTTACACTGGTGCCACAACAACAAAGTAAAGCCAAAGTTGTGACCTACTGGCCTGTCTTTTTTTACTTTTTGTTGTTGTTTTGTTTGTTTCAAGGCTGTCGGCTCAGGTCAGGGTGCAGAAAGACATGGTTGGAGCCTGGTCAAATGTCACAGGAATGAAAACTCTATCAAGCCGCTTCAGCAGTACACTGACACCCTGCTCCTGGACAAATGTGTCTGAGTGGAAGGACTTTTAGTAACTATTAAGTGTTGGCTGGAGCCCATGTAGACGCGTATGTGTTTTATGATTACACATCTATACAGCACAGAGAGTCAGATGTACCCTGGATGCCACCAAGGATCTAAACTTTGGTTTAACACAAAGGTGTCTAACCTCTTATGAAACAAGTCAAGCCTGTCTGAGAAAATCTACAGAAATGTAAAAGCTGATATATGATAAAAGGCATTTTTAAGGTGGAGCTGTAAAACAGAAGCTGTTTGCAAGCAGATCAAAAGCTGATCATCTGTCATTACTGGTCTGCTCTTTGACTTGATGAGTTTCATGTCATAGAAAAAAAGACTGATACAAACTTTGCTGCCAAGCTCAATTTTCATCTTCTGCAGTTGGTTTACTTTAATTCCAGCAGCACACTTTAGAAATTGACCTTCATACCAAGTGTTGCCCTCGAGTTTATTAAAATGTTATTTTTCAGTTTGAGAATCTCATTCTCAACAACACAGCTATCCAGGTATCAGTACTTGGACCAGATAGGAAACACAGATAACTGATGGTAAAAATGGTAGGCCCTCTGACCACCACCAGTAGGCTACGGGTGAAGTGTCTTGCCCAAGGACACAATGACCAAGACTGTCAGAGCCGGGGCTCGAACCGGCAACCTTCCGATTACAAGACGAACTCCCAACACAATCAATGCAAAGTCAGTAAAATGCCTCGTAAATATAAAGTATTTACCCTGATGTTAAAGTAATGGAACTACATCACTTCCAGCTCAATTTTTCTCTGATTGAGTTCATAAAATAATTACTGTCAAGCTCTAAGTTCACCACTGGTTGTCATGAACGTGTGGATATCCTGCATATTTAGAAAATTTAGGAAAGTCTTTGAATTCAGACAACCGCTCAGTGAATTACTACTACTAACAGCAACAACAACAATAGATGTCCTTAGCCATTAGATATATGTGTGCAACAACAGATGTGTGCCTTCATCATATGTCTCCAACAGAATAACTACAGTAATCTCTATAGACATCTGGAATAGATGAAACATACTTTATTACAGTCTTTCATATCTAAAATCTTAATACACTGTGCTTGCTGGTGAATGATAAAATAATCATTAGACTGGTCCAGAAAGTCTTTGAGTGTATGACCATTTTAGTGGGGAAATCAATCCTGTAGGTTCTGACCACAGTTTTTAAATGCGGCTTGATGCCAACCCTTTGTTGAAACTGCAACATTTACACTGAAGTAAGACAGAGCCTATGGATTTTAACATGGCCCTCTTGAGCACACTTCCATATTTATATTCTCCTTTGACTGTAGCAGAGCAGCTTTGGATCATTCACGGTGAAAATAATCCTTATTAACTGTATCTTATACTTGTCTTTGGTCCCCTCAGCTGCTCCACTTTCTGATTTAGCTCTTCTTCCTTTAAAACACCCACCAGAACAAGCCAAGACAAGTGTTTCAGTTACTTTTTAACCTACTCACACTGTGTAAACAGGCTTAGTAGGAGTTTGAAGAAAAAAGGTGGTACAAAGACAAAACCCTATGGACCTGCGAACAGACACAAGTCAATAACACCATAATACGAAACATACCCAAGACGCAAATCTTTGACAGGAGCCCATTGTTCCAACTGTTAAAAAATGTGGTTTAAAATGATGACTTGTCCATTCATGTTTATTTATCCATACTCTTCCGCTTATCCAATTCAGGGTCGCGTGGGTGGGGGGAGCCCATCCCAGTTACAATAGGACCAGCCTGTCACAGGGCTAACACGTGGATCTGTTTTTTTCTCATTTTCTAAACGTTTAATGCATATTATGGCCTACAAAGACCACCATCAGTTTGTGCACAGTGCACTCTGGCTCAGTGACGTACACTGGGTGCACTCTGTCCTTGAACAATAGTTATAATCTATGCAATGATAGAGTAGTACTGCATTTCCAGTCAAAAGGGGAAAATAAAGAAGATTAACATCAGTTTTTACAGTTTTCCTGTCAATATGAAGAAGAGAAAGAGTGGGAAGATGTTCCAAAAGACCATTGGCTGTGTTCGTGGCCTTTTTGTCCCAATGCATCTGATTCATTTAGTCGACTCATAAACGCTGCTGGTTTTAAACAGTGATTACAATTAAACGTACTGCCTGCAATTTTTCTCCCACAAGGAATCGAAACATCCTCAGATAGCAAGTGAAAAACACAAAGAAATGCAAAAAACTGTAACGTCTCGCATCTTTATTGAGCTCTCAGGGGTTAGGTTTGCAGATCTCTTCTCCAATATGCCCATATTAACAGTTAAATAAATCCTACTTACTTACAAGGCTCTATTGTACATGACCAGGGTCCTGCTTACAGCATCTCTATTCCACAAGTTGGCCTCCTCTGTTCATCAAAGCAGGGCCTTTTAACTGTTCCACATTCTCAATTTAAAGCCAGATGTGATCACACTTTTGAGGCTGTAGCCCCCAAACACGAGCATTTCTCAGCTTGGCTGTATCTGGGTTGTTTTTAAGCTAAAAATTAATTTCAACGTTTTTCTTAATCTTTCACCCGTTGTTTTTGGCTATAGTTCACACCAAATGCTTTCTAGGAATAAAGTTATTATTATTAATATTAATACTACTGTATATAGACACACTGGATGCAACCATATGGCAGCAGGCAGATGCTAGCCAGTAATTATGCAACATGTTTATATGTGAACATGAAACAGACTTGAACAAGAAAATAGAGAAGAACTATAATATTGTGGTGGACGCTCATCTCTGAAATTACTGTTAGTGGAAAAGGTTATACCTCTAAGAGCTGCTGACAGAAGATCCCATTGAGTTTTTTTTACTTCTGTGGCCATCTTCAGTTTCATGTACAACCTGAGTAAAGTTCAGTCTGCTTTCTATGTTTGCATGTTCGTCATGCAGATAATAACAAGTTCAAATATCTTGCACGCTGTTGTTTATTTCAGAATGACTTTGAAAACTTTTGTGCATGCCATCCAGTGTAATATAGCAGGTATATAAAATAAGAGTGAGACAGCAAACTTTGCTCACAGTTTTCCATTACATACCAATATCAGAGTTAATGAGTCCAATGAGCCTTCGGAGACCTGTATTATTGATGCTGAAATGCAGCTCTGCTACGCTATCGGTTAACAAGAGATGTGAGCTATCTGTCACAGCACATTTCCTTGGGTCGAATTCAGAAAGCGGAGGCCAGATTGATACAAATAACTACTGTTTCAATTATTCAGGCTCATCACGGCAAAATGAAGATTGTTCTGACTTTATTACACTGCACTGAGACTGAGGATCAAGGATGAAAGACAGGATGCATATTTAATGCTTGAGCATGACTTTTTTTTAAACCCCTTATAGTACTTTACCTTACGTTAAGTTCAAATGAATCCTGTCTCCTAGAAATAGTATGTACATACAGCTATTTTAAACATATAGACAAGCGGCAAATTAAACGGGGGGGAAAAAAGTCCTGTAAGCGGAAAGTGGTAAGTTGACTGTGAAGACCACTGCATATGTTTTTTCATCATTTTCAAACTCATTAAACCATATGGATGGGAGGGATGGTCGTTCTGCAAGAGACCACCCTCATCAGGATAGAAATGTTTCATCACAGAACAACTGAAGACTTCAGATGCAAAAGGCTCTAAACGCCACCTCTGTGAAATATGAGAGAATGATATCAAGTGAAAGCTCTCAGTGCGTAGTACGAGGTAATCAAATGCTCTCGCCTCAAACCCAGCTAAATCCCACACTGAGCTGCTTTCACAACATGGTCTGTTGGCAAAAAACCTCTGAGCAGCACATCCCTATATATGCAAATGCATCTATGTCCAAAGCAAAACCAATCAAAAGACATGAAGCAGGTCATGTGACATTTACCAGGTCAAGTTTCATTTGTAGGTTTGTTCAGACTGTTATCATATGGTGCTTATTATTTTGTTTATTATTGTTTCATTATAAAGTGTGCTTTTATTTTCTACTATTTCATGTGTACGATTCTGTTTCTATCCTTTGTGATGTTCCAGCTTCATCTTTTATCTTACATTTTTCAACTGTTTTCTATGTCTTGTCAAAACTGGTGTCCTTACCTGTGCAACAACCTTTAATCTAAAATAAGAGTTCACCGGAGAGTCCCCAGGCACTTGGGATAGAGACTCTTTTGGCCAAGACACCCATGGGGAGAAAACATGCAGGTAAGAAACACATTTTTTGCTCTTAAAATGTTTTGCTTATTAAGGTGTGAAATAGTTTTCTTTCCTATCACCTCAGGTAAAAGTTAAATTGTTATTTTTTTGTTGGCCTAACCAAACTTGCCATGCTAAGCTATATTTCTATCCCTAGGACAGAACTTCACCAGTGGCAGCTGGAAGCCTACTAACAAGGAAATACCTACAGAAAAAGTCAAGCATTAAAACAGTATGAAAGTTACCCATGTGTAAATATAGGCTGTTTATCTAAGTAATGAAGAGGCCCATAATTACAAGTGGTTTCTGCAAAAAAGCACAGGAAGGAAAAAGTGGGTTTCACTGCAAAAGGGAATCAGATTTGTTGCAAAATCAATTATTTGAATTAATTACTTTTTTTTTTGAGAATAAGACATTTAATACAGCGACTAGTAACCTTTTCATTGAAATGAAAGTGAACTTATTGAACCTGAACATTAAGCTTGATTTAAAAAAATGCTTATTCAAAACAAAACCTAGAGGTTTTTGCATATGAAGTCTGATTCACTGCGTCTGCCTCAGTCTGAGGGGACATGTGGACCCAAACATCGTAGCCAAAGGCCCCATAGCCAAAGCATAACGTCTTCTTGACCTAACTGCAGGAGTTGAGTATTATTTTTTCCTCATTTTGCCACCTATCCATATGTACTGTAACTCCAGCTGAATTCTGTTCTTACTAACATAATAAGGAAATAAGGAAATAAGAAAATACATGTTAAGTGACATATTTGGAGAGTCATAGAAATAAACTGAATTCGACTAAAGAAGAGAGGGACCATCTGCCTTGCGCTCAGCACTCAGTTCAAAAGCATCTCTGATGATGTGGGGGTCCATTTGGGCAGCTTGCACATCTGGAAGAATACCACCATTACTAAAAGGTTAATACAGCTTTTAGAGCAATATATGCTCCCATCCAGATTGTTTTTTTTCTCAGGGAAGGCCTTGCATATTTCAGCAAGAAAATGCTAAACTACATATTGCATCTACTACAGCAGCATGGTCTTGCAGTGTAAGAATCTGGATGCTGAACAGGCCTACCTGCAATGTAAACCTTTTGCCAACTGAAAATATTTGGCACATCATAGAACAAAAAAATAGAAACAAAATAATTAGTATAGCTTTGAGGAAGACAGAATAAAGCAAGTTGTAGCACAAGAATGTTAAAAAAAATAAGCAGAAGGGTTGTTTCTTTTGCTTTTCATTTAACGTCTTAATCATATTTGGTATTGTTTCTCAAAATATGCAAAGAAACTGAAGTTTTCAGGTAAATGCAATAGAAAAATCCCATAACATGTGATATAAATAAGCAAAACACAAGTGCACAAGTATAAGCGCATGTACAGTAGTTTTAACAATGATATGTTACATCACTATTGCACCATCATTGCTTGCTCTTCTACAGAAAAGTCCACAGCAACTTCAGAAACAACATGTTGATTAATTTTTTAACAAAACCTCAGTCTTTACTGAACCCTAATCAAAGTGCTTTTGTTTCCTTTGTTGCCAAACCACAGATGGGATGTGAAAACTGAACTCTGTTGGCAATCTTACAGCTTGAACACCCACCATCCCCTCTGACAGCCTCGCAGCACTCGTTCCAAAAAACTTTGCCTCTGAACAGAATCCAGACAGCAGTTACATTTGTAAGCAGAGCATAATTGGGAAAACAATTTAGTAATATATAAATACAACAAGACAGTGTTTGTGCACCTTCTGCTCGGGGATATTAAAAAAATGAAATAAAATATCTATTTTCGTGCCTTGGAGGGACGGTTGTTGTGATTCGGCACTATATAATTCAAACTGAATTGAATACCAAGCAGCTTCTTTACAGGTGCATTCGTCCAAGAAATGTGCACTTTAGGTTACTCAAGGGTACAATTTCCCCCCCGTTTTAATCTGCAAACCAGAGTCGAGTGGTTGAAAATTAGCTTGCACTAGTTTGGTGTGAAAATAGTGAGGCTGACCAGTGACATCTTTGCCGGCTTAATCCCCAGACTCAGCAGGAGGCACTAATCCAGCTGGGAACTTGTTTACTCGGGAGTAGATTATTTAGACATCATGTACACCATGTAACCCTTGAGCAATGTATCAAGTGGCTTCAAGGGGATTGCACTGCGGCTGACTCTGTCCACTACAAGAATGCAGTTTGAAAGCTAATGAGCATAAGAAGTGAAATTGAAAAGAAAGTCTCCTGGATGCATTTAGGTCAACCTTTTACATTCTCAACATCCAAACTTTGACACTTCATTTATATTTACAGAATATTTTTGTCATCTTCATTTCACAGAACCGCCATAGCACAAAGAAAGTTCACACATCTGCAGAGCGTTTAGCGAAAGTGCAGGAAATGAATAAAGATTTCAAATGGAGCCTTTTTCAGACAATATTTTTTGTCCCCTGCTCTCTACCTGCTGCGTCAGCTCATCCACTGTGTGAAAATATGCAGAGGTACAAAATGTTTGACTCCGTAAACAGCATTAAATCATATGTGAAGAGGCATGCAAGGTTGGCTACCTGCAGTTTGATAAATAAAATGAAAGCAAAGATGAAAGAAAATTGCAGCGTGTGACATAAAAGCCTGTGAAAGTAAAGTCGAGGAATCTACGAAGGCAACAACCACCCAGCAGTGTTAGAATGTGATATTAAAGCATGTGATACACGCTTACAAAGCGTGTAAAGGATATAAATGATTGATATTCTGACACACATGTATAAAATAGATAGATAGATGCCATCTATCTATCTATCTATCTATCTATCTATCTATCTATCTATCTAATTCAGTCTTTTAGCTGTAGTTTAACCTTCAGTTCCTCACAGACCCCTGAAGTCCTGCCTTCAAGCACTTATTTAGCAGCTGATAAATGGTTAAATAACATTAGTGTCACTGGCTCCTTTTACCATTTTGATTAGGTGGAAGTTAAAATGTCAATATTTGATGGAGTTTTTGAAATCGCCCTCTGGGCTGACAGTAAGGAAAAAGACAATGTATTTTAAAATTCTCCCAAGTGTCCCTCACCTATAAAGGCCAAGGTTGTTCAAACCCCCTTACAGCTTTGCAGATTTTAACTAACTTTTTTTTTTAAAGACACATATGAGAAGGTTGTGTGTTTTAATTCCTTTGGGGTTGGGTTGGGGCATTTCATTGTGGAGTTTGTATGTTTTCACCATGCCATTCACCTGCTGTTGTAGGCTCACTCACTGGTAGTCTGGCTTCCTTCCCACCTCCTGCAGACTTGCTTTTTGGGTTAATTGGTGATTCTAAATTGGCCATAGGTGTGAATGTGAGCTTGCATGCTTGTCTGTATTTCTGTGTTAGCCCTGTCAGAGACTGGAGAGCTGTCCAGGGTGTACCCTGCCTCTCGCCCCATGATACCTGGATAAGCTCCAGCCCCCACCATGAATTGTATAGTTATAGCAAAATAGATAGATAGGATAGATATAGATTTAAAACAACAGCCTTTAGAACCATCAATTAAACTGCGACTAATAGTTGGTTTGATCTTATCTTATTTTATATAAAAGCCATCTTTTCCAGCTTGTTAATGGAGTCTGGTTTGTAGTCTGAAAACCACAAACTCTTATCTGGTAAAACCTTTCATATAGCTTTGGCGTTAGCATAGTTGGGCACAAAGTTGTGTATTTTTGCAGGCTAACAATTAAGAAAAAATAATCATTTTATTTCTGATTTTAGGATGGTTCAGCCTTCTGCGTCTCCATGACTGTGACTGGGAAGGCTTTTCACTGGGAATCCACAGTGAACGAGCCAGTGGAAAGATTTGCTTTCACAGAATGAAGAAGAACAAGTGCCTTCACTTCCCTTTAAATGTTTGACAGACTTATTGAAAAAGAAAAACATGAATGATTGCAGTCGTAAAAGCGGGAGCACTGGAAGCTTCACTTTGTTGACAAAAAAGACCACTTATTGCAGAAGCTTCATTCACTGCATCTTTAAATAATGGCAGGTATGAGCCAAAATATGATGATTGTTTGTCACCAATTCTTAAAACTAATGCCTGGGTGCTTTTCAAAATGCATCTGAATAATTTAAATAGAAAAAAAAATCCCATGGTAAGTGAATTCAATGTGTTGTGAGCAAAGCTACTTTTTAAACGAATGGCGTGTCAATTTGAGATGCGTTTCTATTTTTCTACATTAAGGTGTTGACAATTTCAGTTTGACTCCTTGCACAAGTTGACTTTGCAGCACTGGAGGGAAAGGATTACTGAGATCAGAATAATAGCTCTGACTTATTACCACGTGCATTTCTCTTTTCACCTCAGCGTGGTTTGCCATCTAGAATCTGGCCATCACAGCCAATTACTACTTGTATGGCGTACCACTGCGGTCTCTGGGAGGATGTGAGGTCCCTGCCCATTGCGGTTCAGTAGCAGGATGAAAAGGCTTTCTTGTGTAGCTGAGCATCTAGTTAATCCATCTCCTCCTTCCTCATCTTCTCCTTACACTATATGGCATTACTACATGGAGCTTAAAGAGAGGAAAGCTTAGAGCGGTTCAGACATGATGCAACATTAGACACATTCAGGCCATTTATGATGTATGTGCTGCACACGGTATCACCACATCGCCACATCTTGCCCGGAGAGAGAAGTTGCCATCACTTTTGTGACAGTGCATGACTTTCCGAACATCAATCTCAAACTATCTCATTCAATTTCCACCCTCAAAGCCATTTCGGTATATGCATTTAATATGTATATAAAGCAGAATGGGACTCACAAGACTCTCAAGGAGGATGAAATCGCCGATTGTAATGCATTACTCATTTCCTCTGTGGTGCTGGACCTACATGGAGACAGCTCTAATATGGACTGATGTAGCATACAGATAAAAATCAAAGAATGAAGCTCCATTTCACAACAATGTCTCCCGGGCAATATTCAGGGAGAGCAGTGGAGGCATTGCTAAAGGTGGAGAGGAGGCCGTACTGAGAGTGAAGTGTCCTTGAGTCAGACTGGGTTACAGCCCTCCATGTCTAATTACCACATTGAGACCATGCTGCTTGGTTTGACACCTCTCTCTGCGAAGAGAGGTGTCTCAACACGAACACTGACACTTTGAAAAGGTAAAAATACTCCCATCATCAGAAAAACCTGGAAACAGGTTCTATCAGTGGGACTGCAGCTTGACATATTTACTGATTTGAATTTCGGCATTTTGGGTCTTTTGACTGGCTGGAAAAGTCCTAAGTTTGAACCTGCTGGTCTGCATTTTTTAGCCACCATGTATTTATTTTCACTTACTATGTCTTAGTAACAGCATATGAGCTACATAATGTTATTATGTCTACCACATATCAAAGGGTCATCAAAAATAAGGTAGCATATTTTTGCAGGCGCTTGCAGATGCTTGCAAAGAGTTGTGTTAGTGTTAGCAGTGTAATCCAGTTGTTTCTGTCCTGGATGCACTTTCCACTTTACCATCCTGCTCTTGCTCTTTCGTGCAATAAAAATAAAAGTGCTTCAATTCAATTCAATTTTATTTATATAGCTCTAAATCACAACAATAGTTGCTTCAAGGCGCTTTATGTTATGTAATACAAAGAAAATAGAGAAAACCCCAACAATCATATGATTATGATGATCACATCTCCACTCCTCAAAGGCTGCATTGGTGTTGCTGATTGTAGTGTCTGTGTGGAAGAAGAAGGAAAAACATGTCTGTTTGATGTCTTTTTTGTTCTGTCCACCTGGAATTCAGATAACCGAGGAACCTTTGTAACGCAAGTAACAACATAACTGTAACTGTAACGTAATTACTGAATTTAGTACAGCAACACATTATATTGATATGTTACTATGTGATTACTTACTCGGTAATGCGTTACACCCAGCACTGCTCACCAATTTACACTTTTTAACCACAGACTGTAAATAAAAGACAGAAAAAGTCTCTTCGACAAGAGCGATGTGAAGCCTTACTGTTATCCTGTGGCAGGTGTTGTGTTTTTGTTTTATTTTTGGTGCCAGAGTGATACTAATATTCAGATGGGAGAGTGCAGCCCTAAGTTACCCGAAGAGACTATAGATGCAGCTTGCTAGTCAAGTTAACACTGAGCTTATGCACGCAGATACCTGCACAGACAGCAGGTCACTTAACAATCATACCGGCCATGTTGAAGAATGACACTGTTGTGCAAAACTTTAGCACCCTTTAAACATACCGTTTGATGCTGTAAAGCTGGTCATTATAACACCAGAGTCCATGGGGATTGACTCATTTTAGGACCAGGCCTCAAGTGGCCTGTTGAAGAACTGCGGTTTTTACCGCCTCTTTTTTTGACTTCCTTTTCCAGCGTGGGAGGTTGCCTTTGTTGTATCTTGTTTGTTCCATCCTCCTTTCATCCTGTATGCTAAGCTAAGAAGCTGCTGGCTGTAGTTTATATTTTGCAACTGGATAAAAGAGTACCATCAATTTTCCCATCTACCTCTTGGCATGAAAATTAATAAGCGTAACATGGGCTCAATTAAATTGCACTGCAGCTGGCTGGCTTTAACAACCTTTTGATTCTGTATTGTAAGGAAAGCGATGGCCGGTAGGCTTGTTTATCTTATTGTGCTGTTATTTATGTGGCTAGAAACAAAATATGTAGAAATCATGCATAAGGTGGGCTGGTACAGGAACATCAAGTGGGCGATATGTAAAGTCTTTATTCGAACATTTTAGCATTTCAAAAGTAGAGGAAACCCACTCTGAACTCTATTTACATGCACTCATTGGCTACTTTAGTTGGTATGCTACCAGGTTGGTAGATGAAGGTGCTGGAAGGACTCTTGAGAGATTTTGGTATCATGTTGACATGGTAGTTGCTTCAGATTAGTCAGCCGTACGTCCTATTGGTTCAAGAAACCAGTTCGATATTATTTGAGCGTTGTAACATGGTACATTATCCTACTGGAAGTAAAAATAATAATAATGGATTGCGCTTTTCGAGACCCTCAAAGCACTTTACAATTCCCTCTCACACACTGGTGGAGGCAATCTACAGTTGTAGCCACAGCTGCCCTGGGGCAGACTGACAGAAGCGAGGCTGCCACATCGCACCATCGGCCCCTCTGGCCATCACCAGTAGGCCGCAGGTGAAGTGTCTTGCCCAAGGACACAACGACCGAGACTGTCCGAGCCGGGGCTCGAACCGGCAACCTTCCGATTACAAGACAAACTGCCAACTCTTGAGCCTTGATCGCCCTCATCGGAAGTGGTGATGTTGGCCGTGTTCTTGGCCAATTACCAATTGCCAATTACACCCTCATTGTCTCAAACACAGCCTGTAGAATTTATCTACTACCTCTAAGAGAATGTACTCCTTAATCGATACATTTCCACAGATATGCAACTTTAAAAGTGGTAATTGTGATAAGTGGGACTGCATACTATACAAGTGCATAGTTCCAAACATATACTAGGCTTGATTTGTTGACTAAAATAGCATTTTCATTAATCTACCTTAAGCAGCTCCTTTAAACCCGCATGTGGTGCAAAACTGTAGAATATGATTTACTTGTGGGAAAAACAACCAACAGAATCTACAACTGAGAAGTCAGTTTAGTATCGTACAAAAGTTTTTTCTTGGTTTAATTTCGCATTGACTTGCCAGTGACATTTGAGTCCAAGCCAAACCAATTTCAGTGTTTTTTGTTCAACACCACGTTCTAACATTTGCTCCATGAAGAGAAATGGAAGTATAAAGTGTAAAACTACTCGTGCAATAACACACAGCCTCGAGCCCCAGACCACAATGGGATGAGTGGCACAGCAGGCTGGATATCTCTGATTCAGTCTCTGTGTGTATCATCTGAGCCCGACAGCTTTCCTAAAGCTCCACTTTGCCACGAATTAAGCCTTAATATGACTCTTCTGTCTATTGATTTGTTAGCCATGCATTTCCTGTCCTGCTTTGATGTCATTGTGGTGTCAGTGTATGGAAGATTCCAGATAAAATTATAGAGGGTTTTAGCTTTTAAGCTTGTTATTTCAGGGGATTATTCGGCTGCAGTTGAATTAACATTTTTATTCTTTTTTTGGGCCACAAACTGGATTATGTGACTCTGCTGCAGAGGCAATATCAAATGCCCATCGCTGATATGCTCCTGCCATGAATCCACTGCGGAGGAGATCTGTGCCGATTGGGTCTAGGGAGAGCTCTGTGTAAAAGATTTTTCCAGCCTGGCACACAAACTCAACAACATAGTAGAGTAAAAAAAATGGACCTTTGAGTCAGGGATCATATTCACCAAGTGTAATACAAAAAGATTATTGTGTATACATTCTGCTGCTCTCTGCATTCAGTAAGTTCTGACTTTATATTACTGCTTACTGACTAACCAAACTTAAAATGTCCTATTGTTTTGGCTCATTGTTTGTGAAGTATTTTAAAAAAGGCTTGGGTTTCTTTTGACCCGCAGGGACCCTATCACAGCTTGCTACGAGGAGCTGAACTTCTGCAAGAAAATAACCCCCGCCTGTGTTCAACAGACTGGATGTGGTCCACTGGTCCCGCTGCAGAGCTCAATACACTCCACATGGGAGCAGCGAGCCATGGTGCAAAACACAAAAATACAATACAAACAAAAGGCAGATTAATGGCTGGGTTAATCGCAACTCAGAGATTTGTACTCATATTTGTGTTCGTATTTTCTCGCTCAATATTTTATACCCAGTGTAGATCTTTTCTGACAACCACAGACGTGCATGTGAGCAGCAGCTGGGATTCAGATTCCCTGTTCTTATATAATAACGCCGCTGCAATATATGCAGTCATAAAGTTACCTCTGAGCTGAAAAAGACACAAAAGTGTGCGATAGAGTCATCAACAAACATACTAAATTTGATTTTATGAATGAATATCAAAAAAGATATGAACGCGCCACCATCAGCAGATTTCTGTCTCCCCACAAACATGAAATGAGAAGCTGGATTTGCACCTGAGAAGTTGCCTGACACAACACTGTTGGAGAGTTAACTGTTACTGCTGCGTGAGGTCGAACTGCTGTTTGACCTGAGCTAAAGTGCAACTCTCTACTTTTTTATAGCAATAAATAAAATTTTCTTTTCTTTTTATTGGCCAACTAATTAATTAATTTAATTAATATGCAGTATGCTGAATTTTAAACATGTAAATTGTAAAGTTCAACTAGGTGCATCATCAGATTTCTGATTTGCTAAAATTATTTTTCCTTCAAGTGTTGGTTAAAAAAACAGGCTTAGAGTTTGTGACTGGGTTACCAGTCTGTGACAGGGTTAACAACATATACACAACAAAGCAATCATTCTACCTTTTTCATGTAGACAGAAGAAAACGAACAACAACAGAAATAATCAGCCAGTATTTACGACTACCTGCTGGAAACGTATTATTTTGATTCAGGTAAACGTTTAAGTCATTTTTCAAATAGAGGAATATTCTTTTCAGCTTCTCTGTTGTGTAGATTTGCTGTTTATCTTTGCATAATGTTGCAAAAAAGGACTTTGGGGGTTTGGACTGTTGGTTTAGACAAAACAAGCAGTATTCTGTAAGCGTGCGCTCCGGGAAAATGCAACAGATATCTTGTCTACATTTATCTGACCTTTTTATAAATAGAAATAATTGTTGCAGCCTTCATGCAAGCACGGTTATTCTTGACGCTGTGGAGCACAACTATAGCAGCTGAAATGTTGTGTCTGTGCCCAGCTTAGCCTATTTTTCCCACTCAGTTAATTAGAGATGTTATTTGAACAAGCTTGTATTTCTTCTTCATTCTGCGCTGCATCTATGGTACACTCCGAAGGATTTTTTTTCCAGGTAAGATGTGGTATCAGGATCAACAAACAGCGTAATGGGGGATTGTCTGAACTCTAGCTAGAGCACAGACTCCTATTTCACTTGAAGCAATCACTGAGCTGCACCAAATGTGTTACAGCAAGCACATTTTCCCTTCATTATAATCGCGTAAAGCACAACTACCTAAACCTTATGACCTATTATGTTAAACAGGCAGACTAATGGGACTTAACTATGAAAAGTATGGCTGTGTTTAATGAATCTTTCAATAAAAAAAATCATAAAACAGTCATTATGAAACCTACAGCAGTGATATAGAGTTAATCAAGGATATTTCATTCACTGGAGCTTTTTAAATATTTAAATTTCAGCTTTATTATACGAGACTCACAGGATGCCTCTACACTTCCTCGTGGATTCTGGGTCTGCAATTATTGTCATTTCAGCCGGAACAAGTGTTGAAGTAAAGGCGAAGTGTATACATTGTGAAATGTTGTGTGTTAATATTTGTAACAGCCGTTGAGGTGTATGAATTACAAATGCAGAACGAGAGCCGAGTCACAGCTGGAATCTCCAGAGCTCTTTTCCTACAGGTTTTGATTTGGGTTGAAATCACATTGAACTGAATTAGTGCTTTTTTCTCTATTCACATCTATGCAAATTAGTTATTTTTCATCACGAGTTCAATGAATGAAAGCTTAGGAGGAAAAAGAAAAAGAATCACAAAGGAGAGAAAATGAAATGTAATAGAATAAGCAAAGTGAAAAACACTGATGAATAGAAAAATAATTTCCTGGGGCGGTGCGTGGTTTATTCTTTGCAAGAGAACAGAGCTCCTGCCATCACCTATAAAACAGTCTTACATTTTTAGCAAAGCGGTAGATAATGGGTCTGTCATATTAATTTCTTCCTGAGCAGGTAAACTGGTCAAACGTGACAGCTTTACTACAACACTGTGGGCACACATGGCCCTAAAAAGGGCTGCTGTCAAAGTGATTTAAGAAATCCATAAGATCTTATTTTTTTTGCTTTCAGTCGGAAGGTTGTCGGTTCGAGCCCCGGCTTGGACAGTCTCGGTCGTTGTGTCCTTGGGCAAGACACTTCACCCGTTGCCTACTGGTGGTGGTCAGAGGGCCCGGTGGCGCCAGTGTCTGGCAGCCTCGCCTCTGTCAGTGCGCCCCAGGGTGGCTGTGGCTACAATGTAGCTGCCATCACCAGTGTGTGAATGAGTGTGTGAATGGGTGGATGACTGGATATGTAAAGTGCTTTGGGGTCCTTAGGGACTAGTAAAGCGCTATATAAATACAGGCCATTTACCATTTACTGTGTAAATAGCATCATGCCACATTGTTCTCATTATCTCTTTTTCCTGGGTATATAATCCCATTTGATTACATCACTCAATTCAATTCAATTCAATTCCTATAGTGCCAAATTGCAACAATAGTTTCCTCATGAAACACCTCATGAAACTATATGTCCAGTATAATATGCTTATGTTTGTGTAGCTGTGTATTTGCTACGTTTCAAAACCATTTCTGGACACACTGTGTGTCTGTGCTATTTTCAGAGCATGCACACTGTGAACTTACATGGTTACATGCATATGGATTCCTCTTTATGCAAGGTGTAGTGTTTTGGAGAGGGGCTGGCAAGCAGCAGGTTGTTACACAGTTGTCTGATTTCTGCTTAGTTCTTTCTTCTTCTACAATGCAGCAATTAAAACACAGCCATCAGTCACACTCTACCACACATGCACTGCTTCTCCAATTGAGGGTCATGGGCAAGGGGGGGCTGGAGCCTATTCCAGCTGTCATTAGGAACAGCATACCCTGGACACGTTGCCAGTCTATCGTATGGCTAACACAGAGAGAAAAACAGCCATTCACACTTACATTCACACCTACTAATTTAGAATTGCCAATTAGCCTAAAACAAATCTTTGGAGTGTGGAAGGAAGCTGGGGTATTTAGAGAGACAAAAAAAGGGCACGGAGAGCATGCAAATTTGATCCAAGGACTCCTGCTTGCCTAATAATAATTGTATAAAGCAGGTTTGACATGTTTGACACAGCATGGACCCTTAGGCTCTATATGCTTGTTCCAGTGCAATCCTATGGATGCTCTGGAGAGTTTGGAGTTTGCAACTTAAGGAAACACCAGCAGGAAAATGCTGCAAAAGCACACAGAACACAGCTGAAGTTGCAGAAAAGACAATAGAAGTAGAAAACACAACACATACTCGCAAAAAACAAAGGCATTGTTTTTGGGGAGACAATAATGTGACGGACCAGCTGTGGCTGACAGAGACCAAAACATATGAAGGATTGCACTGAGACACCCTTAAAAGAAGTGGAGGATTCATCCGTGTCCTGAGGGAGAAAAAGATGCATGGTAGCACTTATACTAATCGCACAATTCAAATAATACTGTAGATACATTTTTGTTATTAGCCGCTTGCTGTTAGCTTGTCACGTCTGCAGCTGTTCTGACAGTATTGTCTCCCCAAAAACACTTCCTTTGTGTTTTGTGAATTGGTTTTGTTGTTGTTGTTGTCTTTGTGAGTTTTTTTCTCTGCGTCCATTGTGCTTCACTCAGCATTGTGTTGTGTTTTTTTTCTATTTCTGTTGTGTTTCCGTTAAGACTGTCTTAATGGTATAAATGGTTGGATGGAAGTTTTTCTTTAAGCTTAAGACAGACAAGACATAGTCTCTAATGATTGCCCCAGAGAGCATTTTACCCCAAATTAGTCAATGTCTTGGTTCTTTCTCTTCAACTGTAAAAGCTGATGCTCAGACTCTTTGGTGAATTTTTTGATCAGTCTTTGACTTTTGATGCTCACACTTGAGTATTCTTTCTGTGCTTTTTGTTCTTTTACTTGATTCGGGTGTGTTTATTCGACCAATTTTCTATTTGCTAGTGTTTTCTTCAGGACCCAAATTTTCCCACAGAACATTAGAATTGTAAAGCTCAATAAGTCATAATGAGCTGATCTGCATTATTTTCATCATCTGCAATATGCAAACTTTAATTTGCATATATTACAAACATTATGTAACAATTCATTTTTAACATAAACCTATTATTAAATCCCTGATTTTAAACCCTTTTCTGAGTGTATTGAAAAGTGGTGCAGTTTGTGTTTTTTATGTGAGCATTAACATTTAACAAAAAGATGAAATAATCCAATATTTGAATCAATGTAATAATTAATAAAGACATTGTTTCAGTATAACACTATTTGTGATAAACAGCATTTGTAGTATAGGATATTATAGGAACTAAAATGGCCTGTGCATAAACTTACGTCAGTTTCGGTAATTTCTATTCTGTGCAGGTTGCAGAAACTCTGACATAGAGGGTGTTAATTTCTCGCCACAAAAAAAGCATCTTTCATCACACACACCTGCTCCTCGTGCACCTGCTGTCTTCCTATATTGTGCCTGTTTTGGGAGTGAAGCAGCTTTCAATTACACTGTTAATTTTGTGCATGTTCCCACAAATCTAACAAGTATAATCTGCTGCTTAACAGCTCACGCTGTTATCAGCGCAGGTTGGCTGATGCTGACAACCATCAGTTTGCGGCTTTAGCCTGAACATAAATTTCATTATGTTTTGTGCTCGCTGTGAGAAGATTTGGTCTCCAGCTGGTGCTCCGCATTGTGTGAAGGGCATTCAGTGAAAATATGAGGCTGTCACAATGACCTTTTCCCCAGGACTCATGGGGACTCCTCTAATTGGCACTTTTTATTGTTATCAACTGAAGCAAACAAAAATGTTCTCCTGTGCACTGCAATGTCGCTCATAGTGTTAAAAAGATGCACAAAAAACTGAGCTCTCTGGTTAAAACTGAAATATAATCATGTAAGCTACTCCTCATTGATCCACGTTATGTCTCACAGATAAAAATCTTCATACTCATTTCAATACTGTGCCTCAAAATGATACAAGATCAATAGCAAAGGGGGAAAATAAACCGTGCGCTTTATGGATATAATGTGCACATCAAAAATCGATCTCATCATGCAACACTAGAAAAGTTAGACCTAACAAACAGTGAGGCTTCTCCTCAACTGTTCAATCAATAGTGTCATTATATCCACAGAAATAGAGTTAGGTTTCTGTAGTCTTGCTAGTTAGCTAGGCATTTAAGCTTTAAGTGAACGCATGCAGATACACATACAGCACACACATGCACAGAAATGTCCAAAGACTCTCACCCACAAACTAATTTAAAGTACATGTAATCACAAAGATGAGACAGATGAACTTGCTCCACCTCCCTGAAATTATTTCTGTCTGTAGTACTCTTTTTTTTCTCAGTCCAGCTATTCCATTTTTTTTGTGCGTGTGTTATCTCAAGTTTTTGTGTCCATAATCTTGATTTTGGGTCCTCAATTAGAAGGCTGCTCTTAGTTCTGCATTCGCTACTCGTCACAGCAGATGGACCCACAGATGGACACAGCGACGTTCTATTAGTCCGTCGGCTCAGACGGCAGCCAGCGCGTCATGCCTCAGTCTATCATTCCTCTTGGTCCAAATCCCCGAGTTAGATTTTTTTATTTCCCTATAAATCACACATTCGTCGCCATTTCACATGTGACAAACAATAAAACTGAAATACACCGAGTGGGCTGCGATGCTTAGCAGATGTCTGAGAACTCCAGTGTGGCCTGCAACAGCTACAAATGGATCCTATTTTCTGTTAAGGGCCATGCTTCAGATGCTTGTTAGTGTAGTGAAGCTGTGGAGTATGTCGGGGGCTTTGACAGGGTCAGGCGAATCTCCCCCTCTCTCTCTCTCTCTCTCTCGCTTTCACAGTTCTCCCTGTTTGTAGTGATACTGGTGTTAGATACCCCTCCTGCCTCCCGCTCCCCTGTGGACAGTTGGCATCCACTGAGTTTGGCTGGAGAGATAGGAGTTCCTGACCATCATTATCAGACAAATGTAGCCAGTGCTCAGTCTTGCACTGCAAGATTTTGATAGCTGCTTTTGCCTGGTCCACTGCAGCACACCTATCACCTTGGGTCATCTCTTAAGAGCAGAGCTGTTCAGCTTCCCTGATCACCTACAGAGCAAAGGTGCACCCGTGAGGTCTTGGATCTTAACCTGATAAAATCCATGATTTATCCTCTTCATGTCACGCTGCTGTAACGGCAGCCATGCCCAGGCCCGATAGCTCCACAGCTCCAGTGCTCCTTTGGCTTTTGTTGCAGTCTGATCAGCTCAGATTACAGGATGAGCCTCAAAGAGCATCCCAGATATGTAACCTAAACTACTCTGCTGGCAAAAAGAGGACAGCATGGAGGGCCATGAGCTGGCAACTATTCATTCTCTGATTAAACCTCACACTACTCAACAGAAGAAAAAATGTTCTTTGTAGTGTATAAAAAGGGGCTATGAAGCCAGTGTGAGTTAGATGAATATACAGATCAAATGTTAACATCCTGCAGTTTGCCTCTGCACCTACCTCATCTGGTTGTTTGTTTAAAAAAAGTCCAATCTAGGCCCAGCTGTCCTTGAGCAACAGCCAGTAGTCTCTGCAAGAGCAGAGTCACCTGATGCCACATCATTTTGTCGTTTGTGCATGTGGTCTTTTTGTTCTTACAAATCAAAATGTCAACCTGACAAAGGGGCAGGAGAAACAGGCTTAAAGTTAGCTATTCACTGTCAAGGTTGTCACTGCTGGGAGAGCTAGGTGCGCTTGTATTACATGAAAGGGTCTCTTTGCCACTTCTAACAACTAGCAAAAAAGTGAAAAAAAGCGCCTAAAATCTGCAGTATGGTGTAAAGCACTACCAACGGGGTAAATAACCCTGAAAATATCTCTTTGTAAGTTGTGGAATCAAAAGTGTGAGCCTTTCAGAAGGCAGAAGGCAAAATGAATGCAGGCAGCAAGATGTATGGTGTCATGTGCAGGATCAATAGGGAAACTATACAAACAGAATATTGAGTATGTATGTATATATATATCTATATATGTGTATGGAAATAAGGATAATTCAGTCACCTATGAGTAGATAGCTAAAGCTAAAGCAAAGCTAAAATTAGCTTTCTAACGGCTAAATGGATATCTGCTGCTAAAGTAGTACTCTCACAAATTATAGTATGTTTTCCGACAGTTCCAGTTATTTTGTCACCGTTTCCTTTTTGTTCATTTCTCAGAGTAGTCACCTTGTGTCTACAGCTACCAGCAAGCTGCTAAGCTAAATCACTGGCCTGGACCTGTTTATGTAGTTGTGGTGTTGTGTTTGTGCAGCATTTGTATTCCCAATAATGTGACAAATTCTATAGCTCATCATTTTGTTAACTGTTTAAACATATTCACAATGAATTTGGTCTTTTTTGGTGACATTTTTGTATTATTTCATTGTCCTAATATCTTTACTTGTGCAATGCATGTGTAAAATTTATCAGTGCACCTTACCAAAGCTAGTTGGCATTCGCTGATAAGTCTGTGACTGTCTGATTAACATTTGACCATCTTCCCTAAACATAGCCATTTCTGACCTCAAAAATCAAAGAAGGTAACAAGTCAAAATGCTAAAGGCTAAAGAGACCAAAGAGAACGTCTTCCATATCAATTCACAGTCAGGTGAATATTTTCTTCATAGGATTCCTAAAGAGTCCTGTGACAGACTAGGTGCACCTCATGATTCAATAGCTTGCACAACCATCTTTAGCAGCAAAAAAAAAAAGAAGTAATTATTCTTTATGACTTTATCAGTCTCAGGTTTGTGTACATTAATTTATGCACAGCTCTCTTAAGTCCTGCCACAACATTCAATCAGGTTGACATTTGGACTAAGTGGTTTGGGCCAAGCTTTAGCTGTCAGAAAGATGGACTCACAATTGATTCTAGCATACTTTTATATATACTGGGGGATTCATGTTCGACTCAGTGACTGCAAGGTCTCCATGTTTTGTGGCTGAAGAACAAGCCCAACTCTTGGCAGTTGGTATGAGATGTTTATATTGATGTGTTGTGTTTGATTTTCACCGAACTAGATGCCATGTATTATGGTCAAACATCACCACTTTAGTCTAAATAACATTGTTCCAGAAGTTTTTCTTTCAGATACAAACTTAACACACATGTTCTTTTTAGAGAAAGGAGGCTTTCTCCTTTCTCCAATCCAAATTAACCATACACGTTCAGTCTTTTTCTAGTTTTAGATTCACGAAATGTAACATTCAACATGCTAACTGAGCCCTGGAGAGTCGAAGATGTAGCTCTTTGGCTTTTTGCAGTTTCACAAGAACATTGCATATCTGACCTTGATGTGAATTTGCTGGGACATAAACTCTTGGGAAGTTTGTTGAAACCTCTGTTTTTATAAGGGTGAACACACTACTTACTATCACTTCATAAAGGGCACTTTATTAGTAGCACCTGGCTGCTTCTTACCCTCTTAATCCCTATGGAAACAATAAGGGTGTGCTTAGTTTATCACAGGACTGGATAGAGTCCTGTGAAAGTAAGCATCTCTTCTCTCACTTAAATCTTTTATTCCAGCCTGAAGTCCACTGTGCAATTCACACTACACACCTCTAGAGGCGCTAGAGGCGAAGGTGTTCATTATACTCATTACTTAATTAGTTTTATAAATGTGGAAAGATGATATATATAGTATCTAACCACATCAATAATGACCATTGCATTATCATATATACACAGACAATAAATGTGCAAATAGCTAATTAGCAAGAAGAGCTAAACAAGTCGATGATTATCTGCTACGATACAAACATATTGAAACCTTTGATTTCCTGCTTTGTTTTTGCCACCTCTGAGATGACTTGCACTCAAGTCAGTGGAAACTTTTTTTGTGTGTTTTTCACTTTTGTAACACCCAGGGCCTACATTTTCAATTTAATACCTTGCTACCAGCTACATCAATATGAGCCTATAATCAGTTCAATAGCCAAACTATTAAACAAGATATGCTTTGATCTGAGTATATATGATCGGGATGGCTGGTCCTATTAAAGGCTAGGTAACATGTATTTGTACTCCTCAGTACACATCAAACATTTCACAATGAATTACTCCTGAAAAGACAGCTGCTGCTGCGGGGGATCCCCCTCAGCCTCGCTATTATCAGAAGGCAGAGTGAACTGCTGTGCCTGACAGATGACTGGGACTTTGAGCGTTTTAGTTGGCTCACAGACACAAAGTTTCATTGACTATCTGAGTGGAACGACTTGCTCAATGAACAAAGGCATCGGCAGTGCTGACAAGCTGATCATGGCGCTGAGGGGAGAAGAAAAAGACAGGAAAAGACACAGAGAAACAGCAACAAGGAGATTGAGAGATAGAAAGAAGAAGACTGACACTTCTGTATATTTGTTGCTCAATTTATTTCTCTGATCCTCTCACGCTTTCTCTGCATATTATGAAAGTTCATCGCACTCCTCATCACAAGTAATGCATGACTTGCTATCTTTGGAGCCATTCCAAAGGGGAACACTGACACACTGGTTATAGCCATTCTCAAGAGGAAACCCCTTTCCATCATGCCGCTGTCTCAGTGGCACTGCACACTTCACCTCTACAGTCTACTCCTCAAGTACTCATGAATCAAAAAGTGCTCAAAGTCTGATGTGCACAGAGTTGTAACAGTTTGAGAGTGATGAACACACACACACACACACCCACACACACACACACACACACACACACACACACACACACACACACACACATATATGTATGTGTGTGTGTGTGTGTGAAGAGAGCATGAAATAATCTTTGTGCTATTCTCCTGACAAAGCAAATCATAGAACTGACTTGGTGGCAGAGTTCCTTTGAGACCCAAAAAGTCAGGATCATCATCCTCCGTATTTCTCCCGTGTTTGTCTCTCCTATGGAGACAACCCTTTTTCTGAGGTCAAGTCAAATACAGTTTCTATCTCAAGTAAACCAAAGGAATACAGACTTCATTTACTCTACTGTGGACTGAAGACTCCCAAAGGAGAGGGCAAAGTTGGTTTTTTTGCTGCTTAGCAGCATTTTATTGCTTTATACCTATAGTCTATACATACTAGGGTTGTATCAGCAAAACGTTATGCACTTTTTTCTCACCACAGGAAGTTTTCTAATAATCTAGTTAGATTTTTAAAAATGCAAAAGTAGGGTTATTAGTATTGTGCCGTAATGGAGCTAGACTTTCATGTAATTTTTAAAAGTGGTCTTAAACAAAGGTTTTTCCAGTCTTTCTTAAGGCCCCTTAACATTGACCTAATAATCATCGAAGCAAGGACAAACCAGTAGTGTTTATACATAACGAAGATTTAGGGAAGAAGTCATTTCAAATTTGTATCGTCAGACGCTCTGTTACTAGCAGCAGGTGGTTTAAAAAAAGCTAAGAGAGTTCAGGTTGCGTTTAAAGCACTAATTTTTGCCTTCCATATTTTATTTCCATATATGATGGCAGATTTTTCAATAATAATGTTTGATTGCACCCGTTTTTTGTTTTGCTTTGGTTTTTTACCTCTTAGCCGTGTTGTTGTCAAACAGCTGGGCGGGTAGCGTGGACATGCAAGTTTGTGAATGTGATAACTAAAGAACCAGGCGACATAGGAGTTTGAAATTGATAGCATAGGTGTATCTACTAAAAATTTCAAATGAGTTTGAAAGTCAGTGTCTTGACTTTAAGGTTAAGATCAGAGGTCAAGTTTTCATGGAAAAAAATCCATCCAATTTCTTGTTTCCTTTTGTCACCCAAAAACCCAAAGATATTATTAGACAGAGTCAGAGAAACCAACCAATATCTTATGGTATTTTGGCTTAACAAAGAGTTTACTGATTATAAATCTTCTGATCATTCCTAATCTTCTAAGTGATTAATCAGGTAATTGCTGTAGCTGAAATTAAATGAGCTTAAGTTGCAGGTACATGCACGAAGAGTTGAGAAACTATTGATGATAGTAGTTTAAAGGCTCAGAGATGAAAAAGCACGATGTCTGCACATGTTCATATAGCTTGCACAAATAGCTGTATTATAACTGTAAAATGCTGCAACAAAGTAAAACCTGCAGCTTTGTTGGATGCATGCTGCAGTCACCCACCTATTCTAATCATGGACAGTGCTAAGCAAAAGCAAGTTGTAACAGAAAAAGAAAAAAATCAATTGCTGTAATATTCCTGAAATCAGCTTGTGAGCTCTGCCAAAATGCCCTAGCCATGCTGTAGGCATAATATGCCACAAAGAAGCAGAGCCAAATTGTTTGTCTAAACTGTTTTCAGTGAGAAAAATTGAGGTTAAGTGTAAAAAGGCAGTTATTTTTTGACCTCTATTCAATAAAGAACCATTGCTTTGCCAATTAAGTGGCCTTGGCGTATGAGGATTGGAGGACAATATCTTTACACGTTCGACCCTCTGGCATTCCACACAAAGCACACTTCTAAACACACTGATCCTGCCTCACAGGGGAGACTTTACGGTACCTGCTTCCCAATTACTCTCATAGGCTTATTCCTCTGACACAGTCTTAGGGAAAACACACTGGATTGGCTGGTAGTCATGACAGAAAAGCTTAGTGGAGGTGAATTTGTGGGCAGAGTGGGAAAGCTGCCAGCTCCCAACCACCAGTACTGCACTGCAATAGGACTGGCAGATTTACCGTCTGCTCTCTTCTACCGGCCTGCCTATGTTTGTCCTGTCTCCAGTGGCTGACTGAAGACCTTGCTCGCCTAACAAAAACACTGTCAGAGATAGCTCAGCCAGCCATGAAATTGATTTTGTATTAACAAACAAGGGGATCTGGTTCTCCCTTACTGTTAATCAAATCATTTTGAGGAATGAGTGGAAGATGAGAGTAAAATCATTAACTTCCAACAGTAAATCAGGTTCACTGCCAACCTGTTGTCCCATTAACCCTGAAACCTGTTCAATAGCTAATTAAGGCAATTACTTCAGGCATGACACGCCGGTTAATCATGAATGACTAGCCCATTTGTAGTGGTAGCTTCATTACCATTGGCAGGACTCACTGCCCCCCCCCCCTTCCTATTCTCACACTCTTTCTGCAGATACTGTGGATAAATGTGACTGCTACTCTGTCTTCTACTCCCTATTTTAAAGGGATATTATTAAAATGGATGGATGTACCTAAAAAGATGTGCAAGACAAAATGTTTACTTTGATTTATGATCACGAAAATACTTATTTCCATTATTATTATTATTATTATTTGTGTTTTTCTGTCTTATTTAAACTTTCATTAAAGATAGTACTTATGGTCTAATTTCTCGACACTAACACACAGATCATGGAGAATATCGATTTTTTACCCACTACAGTTTCTTTGTCCGATGCTGACAGACGGCTGCTTCTTGTCCTCCACCTGTTTCATTCTCACAGACAGTTGATCTTGTTTCTTCTTTTCATTTCTTATATCAGCTTTGATGTTGATGTTTCTTTTCAGCACCACTTTCTCCGTTTACTTCGAGGTAAACATTTTTTAAATACATAGAGAAATGCAATCGTGCAATATGCAGAATGCACAAAACATAGACGGGCTGTGGCAAAAACATTCAGCATGAGGATTCTGGGCGTCGTGGTGGCTATTGCCGTTATATACAGTCAGTATTTCTAATTGATGATATCATTAATATTGGTTGAAATTCTTCATCTAAAGAACGTAGCTATAATTAAAACAGAAAAAGTGAATTAAGCCGCTAACTTCATTTAAACAATATAAGAATTTAATATGTATATTAGGTATCTGATGATTTGATGTTAGTGCCAGGCAATGACAATGATGTTAATATGACAAAGGGTTGATAAGCTTGGGACCAATTTGCTGGGGTTTGTCGCTGTCTTTCTGGAGCTGTCCACGGTGCTGAACAAGACTTCAGTCGCGCTGTAAGAGTGTGATCAGTGTGCTCTGACACCTACCTTGTCAGCAGTTCACATCCCAGACCACTTGAGGGACTGATTCTGACAGACAGGCCTGCTGAGGGAGGCCCTTGTAGTGAACTGTCCTGAGTGGGAGTATTGATTTTCCTGTTTGTCTCCCTTGACTGCGGCAAGGTGGTGGCTACATGAAATAACTCCCTCGGCTCTGGGAACCATTCCTCTCAGCTTGCACCGCCTCACTTTAAAGACCATCTGTACTGTTTCTATATGTACCAGTGCATCTGCTGCAAGCTGGTCGGAGGCCCCTCATCTTCACGCTGTTAAATGTCACTCTCTCCCCTCCAGTGCATCTCAGTAACTGGTGGTAGCACAGCAGGACACCCCCCTCTTGGTTGTTCCATTTCCATTTCCAGCCATGAATATAAATTTCTGGATGACCTGTCACTCTTGTAAAGACTGGGGGAGGAGTGCGATTGGATGTGTGTATGTGTGTGTGTGTGTCTGCCAGTGTTCCACTGAGCTGAAGCTTCCACATGTTGACATTAAAAAGCTTCACAGCACATTTCCATTTAGCTCTCAGACGAGCAAAAAAAATGAAAGAAAGCAAAAACTTCACCTCAAATGCAGACTGCTGGGAACATGTTTGACTTTGATGTACTTGCACCAGACAGAAGACATCACTGTGATTGCAAGTGTGGTCAGTTAATTAAAAACAGCAAGGCTGCTTTGGCTTAGACGTTGTCTTGTTAACGTGGCAAAAAACAGCTGCTCATCAGAGGTGCGTGTGTAAACAGGCATCTGCTTGCTATATTTGTCAAGCAATGGTGCAAAGGGCCCTCAGAGAACGCGGGTCTGAGACTTTGCTTTTAAACAATTACAGCCAGAGTCAGAAGTGTAACCTCACCTACTCGCACTTTGCATTTATATGTAAATGTCAGACTGACATCTTCATGGTAAGATTCCCTGTGGGCAAACTTGTTTACTACGATGCAGCTTTTCATGATCAACAGATTGGAGAGAGGCTGGCAGGCTGTGGAGAAAATACATTAACTTTCTTTTAGGTCCATTCAGTGGGAAAAAGCTGCAAAACTCAAGAGTCACTAAAAAGTCTTGTCAGTGAAGCTGTATTGTAAGTCAGCATCAACCTGTGCAGACTGAAATGCTCCTAAAAAGGGTGGAACAAAGGCTCTTTTTTTTTTTTTCAAATCTCTTACATTGCTATTATATTCCAGAAATTTTGATATTACAAAATGTGTCTCAACCGAAGGCTTAACATCTCCTCAGTAATTGTAGCCTTTGGTGTGTAATAAGCTTTTTACTTGAGCTTTCACTCAGGACAAAAGGAGAGTCCTGCCATACAGAGACACATTATTTCACAGCCTTTAAACACAACCCCTCCCCCCCACTGTGAAAACCATTAGTGCGGCTAATGTTAGATGTTAGAGGGTGTGAGTGCAGTCTGTACACGAGGATCCTGGAGGCCAGTAATCAGGGAGAATATTATCTGGCACCGTGGTGGGGGTGGTTCGAGTCACAGTTTCATTTTTGCTTCACAGTACTTAACTAAGCTGTGATGGTGAACAAATTACATGCTTTCTTCAGATAAAATGCTTTTGGGGGAAACTTATTTACACACTAATGCATGCGATGTATAAATTCAGCCATGCAAACTAGCCAATAAATGCTAAACTGAAGTACACTACAAAAAAACACCAGAGAAAGCAGAGCACCTTATAAGAGTTTTATTCTTTACATCGGCTTTGGAGACCCTCGCTATCAGAATATGATTCAAAGCTTATTTTATATATAATTACTGATAACAACCCATTAATATACAGTAATGTGAAACAGTCTCAAGCCACCTCATTTTTTAAATGTTTTTCCAGGAAAATCGGAACTAGGAGGTTTTCTGGCGTTCTTGAAAGACATTCAAAGCTCTCCTGTGGCTGTTGGCTGCCTTTTGTTCTATTCTATTCTCAAGATTATCCCACACTGCTTCAATAATGGGCCTGGGTTCTGGGGAAATCAATCCAAGACTGATAGCGGTCCTTTGTATGTTTTTCTATCCAGGTATGCTTTTATTGCATTGGCAGTGTGATCGATGTCACGCTGAAAAATAAAGTCAATGAGAAGCTTGCCAATCAGACATTTTCTTGTTGGTATTGCATGGTGGAGCACCTCTCTGCTTTCATAATCCAACAATCCTGACAGAATCCCCAACACCACTGGCTGAAATGCAGCCGCAAACTATGACAGTGCCTCCACCGTGCTTTATAGATGGCTGTTGATGCTCCAGACATCATATTAATTAGCATTTGAACCTGAAATATCTATTTGAAATTTATCACTCCATAATACCCGTTACCACCAATTTACAGTCCAGTTCCTGTGTAATGTGGAATACCACAGCTTTTTCCTCCTCAATAGCTTCTTGATGGCCACACTTCCAGTGAGATGATTTCTGATGAGGCTTCAGTAAACATTAGATCAGGGGTCTCGAACTCCAGGCCTCGAGGGCCGCTGTCCTGCAGGTTTTAGATGTGTCCTTGATCCAACACAGCAGATTTAAATGGCTAAGTTACCTCCTCAACATGTCTTGAAGTTCTCCAGAGGCCTGTTAATGAACAAATCATTTGATTCAGGTGTGTTGAACCAGGGTGAGATCTAAAACCTGCAGGACACCGGCCCTCGAGGCCTGGAGTTCGAGACCCCTGCATTAGATGGATCAACTGAAAGAAAAAGCTTTCAAAGAAAAACTTTCAGAGATCTTCTGAAAACCTTCAGAACTATTGCCCAAGACCGCTTGACAAATTACAAAATGACAAGCCTTGCTATTTTGAAGCAAAATAAAAATAAATCTGTGGTGGCCTGAAGCTTTAGTACAGGGCTGCATGCTCAAACCAAAACTATACATAAGAGTTTAGCCGAACACTCTAGTCTTGAACTATCATTTCTGAACATTGTGGAATAAATTGCAAAGTCAGTTGTTTATACCTGAGAGCAAAGCTTTAACCTAGCCAGTCTATTTTTGTTATTCTACTCCATCGTTCTAACTGTTAGCCAATAACAATGTTGGCTGCATTGGTAATCACTGGCAGATGATGAAACACAAAGGCAATTTATGAATGCCAGACAGAGTTGAGAGAAACTGTGGATCGTTCTCCTTTCTATAGACAAAAACAACAACAAGAAAACAATTGTCGAACAAAAGTGCAGTTTGGTCTGGAAGCATTGTACATGTGGGGCAGTTTCTAGAAAACTGGATTGGCAACACATTTTGTTGATTATAAACTGAAAATTTGCTGGAAAAAGTAGATTTTGACTAGGAGCCAATAGGATAAGAGAATGAACTCCAAATACACCACATGGCTTTGGCTGTGAGACCCATGGGTCCACGAGCTTCACTCAGTCAAGGCTGAGTTCACACAAACAACAGCTCTGTGAGAAAAAATAAATAAAAATACACCTGCCTTCGATGCTATTATAAACAGGGAAGAATGACAAATACAAAGTAGTAATCAAATGATGAGAAAATAATTAGTGATCATAGTGACAAAGGATTAAAAAATGTACTCTCCGACTTTCCAAACTCCTATTTCATCATCTTACTGGTACCTGAAACATTAAAGCCTATCTGTGTAGAAGCTGTAGTTCTACTCAGAACACCCAGGGGCCAAGGTTGATGCTTGCACATCCTGCTGTGACAACAACACCACACAGGTTTTTTAAAAAAAAATTCCAAAGTCTCTCAAAAGCCCTACTTTTCTTCAGGGTTTTTTTTAATTTTTTTTTTAGGTTTCTTGCTTTTTCTTTAGAATATCCTTCTCCTCTTACAGAGAAAGTAAATGTGGTAGCGCTCAACATTGCTGTTTTTTGTGGACCTAGATGGATTGCATGTAAGCGATGAGATTGGTTTCAGTGTTCCCCATGGACTGAAGCCTTTGGTGTTTGGTGATAAATGCCTCCTGTGTGGTAATACAGTATGATTAACGGACACAGCCCAAAGCCTGAGCCCTCCTCTCCTTCCTCACTGTACCTGAATCAATCATCTACATGGAAAGGCCATGTCTTGGAATAGCTGCTTATAGCTCTGCTCGCTTCAGGAGAGCAGACCTCGAAAAGCAGTCAATACACACGGGGTGAGCACATGTGTTTACGGTTGCTGTGGTGATTATTTTCTCGCAACTGGGTTTTAACTTTTTACTCCTTGAAAACCTACTGGGGATAGCTCGTGAAGTGCTTTTCTGAACTGAGTTGTTTGTAGAACTACATGACTGAATGTGCATCAGAAGGTAGTGAGGGTGGTCTCCAAGTATGCAGCTACCTTTGGAAAAAAACAGAAACTTTTCTAATGGTCATCAAACCACGTCTGTACTGATTTATACTGAGGTGTCAAAATTGGTCACAAAGGGTACCGGGGATATCTTCAGACATTGTCTTTATGTAGAAAGAGTTAAAAAGGTATGCTTGTCTACAACAATCCCAGGTAAGAAATTTGAGCTAACCAGTGTTATAATGTGTCTGTACCAATAGACATTATTTCATTCTCTTGGTGCTGAGTTTGTAAAGAAGTTCTGTGAAACACTAAAGTGACCACACACCCACAAATCCTTCTAAGACATCACAGTGGGCGTTTGACAGGTTAGAAAATTACAAGGCTGCCTTTAAATGTAACATAAAATAATGCCGCTTCTCTCTTAACTTTGTAGACCCGCCGATGCTGGAACACGCTGAAAATCAAACGAGGCTCGCTCGTTGCTTTGATAAGAATGAAAGTGATGAGAATCATGATGCAGATGGATGGCAGGGTGGTGCATGTTTTTACCAGATGCACCAGCTTCCTCCCGCATTCCAAAGACATGCAGGTTAATTGGTGATTCCAAAATTGTGTAAATGTGAGCATGAATAATTGCCTGTCTCCCTGTGTTAATGGGCTGCTGAGCTGTCCACGGTAGATCCCACCCCTTTCCCACTGTTTGGACACCCTCCAGTCCCTCCACAACCTTTTTTTATGCCTCTACCAGAGTTCAAGACGCTTGTAGAGTGGGTGTAAATGCACAGTCAAAACATTTTGTTACCTGCATATAGCCACATCCATTATAGTCATGCAAAGGCAACAATGCAAACCGATGCCACATATGGTTTCTGAACTAAGCAGCATATATTCTCGTGTCATAAGAAGAAGAAAAAAAAGAAGAAGGCAGCACAAAGTAGTACAAATAGCTGCGAAACGGTATCATTGGAAGGGAGATTATGGCAGTGGCATAAGCAGTCAAATCAATCCCTGAGTATTTTTGTGCAAGTCGATAGAGGTTCCACATTAGGCCCATTAGTCATGTTGGCACCCCGCATTGCACTGCCAGACCCGAAACAGCCCAGCAACAGCAAAGCATGCTGGTGCTGAAAGCTCTCAAAACATCCAAATTGGCTTCCTCGTTATATTGTCTTTAGCAGGTGTGTGAAAACTGAATGTTAATTTCTGTAGTTTGGCTGTAATATGTGCGAGCTTATACCCATTCTTGAAACTGGTGACACTGTGAGGAAAAGAGCCATTTCCTGATAATTCATGCGCGCTGTTCAAAAGGAGACACTCGGAGGCACTTAATACTTTTCTTCCCTCCATAATTTCTCGTGATTCGCAGGCACGCCCGGTATTACAAGTGAAGCAAATGCCACCAGCGTTAGAACAATTTCCTCTCGCCGCACTCGGAGCGCGAGAGAGTAAACAAATTCACACCTCAGATTCCAAACATAGGAGGGGAGGCTTACACGGAATGATGAATGAAGCAAAGTCCACTCTCCGTCGCAGAACAGGGATTGATGGGAAGTTAACTGATCCCTGGATTTGAGGGAGGGATTTAAAGCTCTGTTTTGTAGCCATTCATCTGGCGCCTCGAGAGAACTGGCTCACATTGAGGGACATCAGATTCCTATGATGAGGTTGATGTGCTGTATCACAACACGTGCTGGGACATAATGCTATTTGTTCCACACCAGCACTCTGTGATGCCGCAAGATGTTAGTCTCCTCTCTAGTCCTGTACTGTTAGGGCACATTTTCAATCCATACTTATTATACTGTGGCCTGGGACCCAATTTATATTGCAATATTGTAGGTGGGAGTGAATAGAGATTGATCTAAAGGAGGAAATCCTTTTCCAGTGGGAAATAAACTATTTTTCATTCACCATAACAGACAACGATATACAACAGCTTTAGATGCTTTCTGCCTTCACACTCATTAAAAAAAATATAGAGAATGTTAAATAGATGGGGAAAAGCTATGCATGGGGAGTTGCACAGGGGAAAATTGTTTAGATTAGATTTTCTGTATGCCACATCAATAAAACTGAGATGCTGCTAATCAAGTATCTATAACGATTTAGCAAAAATAAAAAAAGGAACGCGCCTATTTATAAATGCAGAAATTTAAGAGGCAATCTGGACTGCAATCTGTTCAGTGAGATTATTCAGATCTCTCTCACAAGTCTGGCTGATGCCACAGGATGGGGAAGATGCAGAGGAGACCAGCAGTAAAGATTTTATCAGCTCTACATATTTTATGGATTACCGTTTCATTGCATACATACGTCCCGTGAGGCAGTCCTGAAGCGCAGAGCTAAAGTTTTATTCATTTCACCACATTGCCAGGCAGCACTAACTATTACAGCATCAAAACAGCGAGAATGTCGTCCTCCTCTGTGACAGGAGATTAGTCTGTGAAGGTGACTCCACCTGCACTTACACTCTTAAGTGTGCCAGGTGCTCCGTCAATCTCTGAATCCAAATTGGGGAGCTGTGCGAGGCAGCCAGTTTTAGCTAGCCTCCCCACTGTATAACTTACCTGTCACCATCGTGCCCCAGATAAGGACAGATGACCTTTCTCCTGGTTGTTATAATAAATCAACTCCAGAGGCTGTTATTCCTGGCACGGGCTTTTCATTGGTTGAGAAATAACACAGCCGGGCACCTTTTGTGGCATTTTACAAGTCAATGTTTGATGTCATTTACGTCAAGTCCAGGCATAAGTATGAACAACACACACACACACACACACACACACACACACAAACAAAGAAGAGATCGGATATGCTTTGTGTCAAAGCATATCCGATCTACTTGATCTGTTTATATGAACCAAAGCTACAAATTAAGCTTAAACAGCTTCGTGCATTCAGTCATGTTGGGTCTTGCATTTCAAAATTGCTAAACTGGTTAAAAGAGGCTAAAGCCAGATTTATTTTTTTTAACTACAGCACAAAAAGCTGAGACGCTGTTACAAAGGAACAACGAGCGTCATTAAAGCAATATTCATGAGCGTGCTGATCGGGTTGCTCCCGGCTGCTCCCGATCAGCAAATAATAAAGAATTTATGGGGAAATTCTTTTAGTTTTGCACAATTACTTTTTATGGACTGTTTGTAGTACAGAACTAGAATGTTCTTTTCTCAATTAGAGGGAAACAGAGCCAAAGTTAATTGCCCCTTTGATAATAGAAGCATTTTCAGCGGCTCAGCCACGAAATAAGCCTCATGGGGACGTTAAACACAGAATCTTTGAATCACTGCACCAGCTGACTCATTTTCATCACACTGATGACTACATTTATACAGATCAGCGTGAGGCGCTTTGCTCCTTTTCTTTTTACCTCAGTCGAGCAGGTGTTCTCACTCTGATCAAAAGCTGACCGGTAAGTAAAAGTCTGGCTCCGTGACAGCACTGAGAGATCACGGTTGAACAAAGTTTAGAGATAAAGCAGGGTATTCATGTATGTGATGGCTTGGATTAAATTATGAAAAGAGCGAATGTTATAAATGGAGACACTGTGAAAGTGACTGTGCTGCACTGCGGGACATGATAAAACAAGAAAGTTTAGGGGATTTGAATCTAACCAAATTTTGCAAACCAGCTTCCAGAAGACTGGAGGCTCTTAGCCATTCATTTGACACCAAGCTAACTATTAATCACACTATAGGAGCTGAATCAGAGGACTGCAGATTCATATTTGCCAGACCAGCAAGTATTTGACAGCGGCACCAGAGAATCCGAAAACCTATCCTGGCAAACTGAGCAGTTTTCATTACTTAGAGTGGCTCTTAGAGCAGAAAAACCCCACTAAGCCACATCTCGAACAGATCAGGCTAAGGGACAATGACAAATATCCATAACAGCACACCCCCCATCCCCAAATGCTAATATTGCAAGGGTTTATAAGGGCCATTGTTTTGAATGTAATCACTTAATTGACATGCACTAAGCAATGGTGCAACAGTTTGTTACGTATCAGGCCACAATGGTTGATGCACAATCTCTTGAAATACACCATATGTTATGCATCAGTCACACTAATGGGGAGGCAGGTTCTGTTTCACAGTCATGCTATTTGACTGTGACCCCTTTCAAGATTGAAGCCTTAAGTGAATGTCAGTTGTTTTTTGTTGTATTTATTTTTTGTCTTGCTTCTTCTTTTGGCTGCTCCCTTTAGGGATCAAGACAGCAGAACAGCGGTCTCCAACCTTTTTTGCGCCACAATATGTTCACGGACCAGCTTTTAAGGTGTCGCGGATAAATATAACAAAATAAAATCAGTACCAGTACCAACAAAAAAGAAGATTTATTCATATCAGACCGGAAAAGACCCAGGGAAACCGAGTTAATGATAAAAATGATAAAAAATAACGCTATAACCAATAAAAACCCTGAAAACCATAAATTTCACAGCCGAGCCTCAACTCTTGCGGTCCGGTAACAAACGACTCACGGACCGGTATCGGCCCGTCACCTAGGGGTTGGGGACCGCTGCTGTAGAATATCTGTCTCCATCTCACCCTGTCCCTTGCATCCAACCCTCTACACGCCCTTTGTGTTTGTTTGTTTTTGTTTTGCTAAAAGTTCTTATTACTCTGACTTTTTGCCTCCCCAGATGGGTAGTTGCTATGGCAGTTCCACTTACACTTCAAAGGCTTGACCAAACAGGACACCCCCAATCCAGACGAGGTCCAACAACCAGGAGATACCACACCTTGTCCAGGTGTTAGCTGTGTGGCGAGTCAGGTTTCCGTCCAGATTGGTTGTGTGCTCTGTCCAATTAAGTCGTCCGCGATGGCAATGAGTAGTGACAAAGCAATTCAAAAATAAAATGATATAACACAAGCACGCCAGTCTGATTAATCTGATAAATAGTTGATATGAAAGCAATGGCACATTCTGAAATTTGAATAAAAATGTGTTTCTGGTCAAGCTTTTGAATGGTTTGGCCTCTCAAAAATGTCATCTACCCTCGAAAGCGACTAAAATAGCTGCTGCACAAACGAGTCTTTGTTTCCCCACTCATATTTTCCCCCTACATAGTCCAATTTGAATTTTATTTGTCACACTGGTGAACAATTGCTTGACATATGCTGTTGTACCCTCTGTAGAGGTAATGCTTAATTATCAAACCAACTGGATCAGGCCTGCCAGCAATGACGACTCAAATTAATGACACAGGAAAAGCAATCTGCGCACCCTGGAAGTCCAAAGCCTGCAAGGGCACTCTCAGCTTCACACATACTAAACATCCCATCATTTTGATGAGCACTTTCCCTCCTACATCCAAAGATACAACCGGAACTGTAAATCTGCTCAACTTTCCTCATTCAGGTTCATCTGTGCCCAGAGGGCATCCATTACCCTGCTGGTTCAGCGAGTCTGCACTTTCCCTTCTCCACTCAGCTCAGAAAGTCTGAGTTCATAGAGAGCAACAAGAGAAATGCTCTATTTGTTGTTACGATATGTTATGTATTTAACAAAAGTTTCAAATGAATGCTATTCTTTTTATTCTCACATAGCCTAACAGCGCATTGGTCAGACAAAGAAGAAAAATGGCAGCTCCTTCTAATGAATATCAAAAAAAAGGAAAGAGGAGCCATTTGTTTTACGTGCTGCTGTTTTCAAGGTCAATACGACCTCGATCCTCTTGAAATGAAAAAAACAAACTACAACATGACTTGGATGAAGTCAAACTGACAAGCTATTTTTGTAAACACAAAAGCGGGAACGCAGATGACAACATGTAAAATACAGCTGCTCACTGCATTCAAGTTCATTTAGGTCAGGCTGTTAATGACTCCCCTCCCACATGCTGATTCAGGAATATGCCTAACATTGGTAGATGTCACACGCAGGTAGCAGACAGAGTGAGACATGCACGGTTCACTGATCAGAGCTGTAAGTGGTAACGACCACACAGTAATTGCAGCCCTCTCTGCATCACTTATTATGAATAAAATATGATGTGGGGTGTTATTCAGCCAAGGATTCGGGCATGTCGTTCGGGTGAGTAAGGAATAACACTGGTTACTGCTCCTGCTGGACTGCTGTAGAAATGAAGGGAATGTGAATATGTTATTTTGAAGACTGGTGGGCAAAAAATATGCTTTTGGCAAGAACTTTCACAGTTCTGGGAAACAGGGATAAAGTAGCTTCATCTGCTAATATAGTGCCACCATGTTACTGATGAATAAAGAATTATTCTGGTAGCTGCTTCACCTTATTGCTTGTCAAACTTTAAGCTAAAGTAATCATTAAATTAATACCAATGACCTCATAATATAAAGGATATTTTCCTTCAGCTTCCAATAGAACAATTTATATTGCATAGTGCATTTACAGTAACACAAAGATACATAATGTGTAACTCCACAACTAGGATATATCCACATTTTCAAGGTGATAATCTACAATAAAAGATGATTAAAAAGACCCAAAACCAAACAGTGCTATCATTTTTGCTTAAGTTTCAAATCCTTCGTTATCTCTGCCTTTTCAGGCCGACACACAATACGCTCAACTTTGAACACAGTCCACATAACATGAAAACCTTGAGGATGCCGTGATCTAGAAATCGATTTTCAGAATCACAGTAGAGGACATTGCTAAATAGACACATGTCTCTCTCTCGCTCTCGTTCAACGTTTCATTCAATCAGAGCATCGACGAGGGTCTGTGCCGTGCTGTGTTTTGACGCTGGTCTCTTTGTACTGCTGAACTGAGCGTTCATTATGCATACGCAACAAGAAAGCTGCTAATGAAGATTGTATAATTGATAAAAAAGTGCAACATCAGCATATGCGTGATATTATCAAGAGGCAACAGCAAAAAAGGAGGGAGGAAATAAGATAAAGTGAAACCGGGGGGGCTGTCCAAAAAGTGCTCTCAATATCCTTCCATCTCCACGTGGATGCTTATGGGCTGCACAAATATGCACAAAATGAAGGTTTTCGGAAATGTGACTATACTGCAAACACAAACAGACAGAAGCTGGAGAAAAACTAGAAGGTGGAAATGTTGCTTATGCAAAAGGATGAGTCATTTACATTAACAGTGAGTGCATCTGTGCAGTGTCTTAATAAGTTATAACAAAGAATATCAAATAATAATGGTTCAAATGAGACACGCATCCCAGTTTTAATGGATTTATGCTGCAGAAGCAGGCCTCAGGGAAGTGACAGCAGATTGATCTGCACACCAGCAGCTCTAAAGAAGAGTTATATTATGAATAGCAAAGAAACTGAAAAGAGAACCGAATGGTTTAACCAAAATCTTATTAATAACCTTTATAAAGATTTGCCTATTTTATGGCTTTTTATGTATTTATCAAATTGCTTTACTTAGTATCAGCTTGTCAGTTACTTCTAGAGCACCCTTCCCTGGATGAAAGGTCGTTTTTAATCCACATATATAACACTGCTAATGACAGCTGGGAAATGTGGTGTCTTGTTCTTGCTGTGCAATTAATTAAAATTTTCACATATTTATTGTGATATTCTTGACCTTGTGCTTTGGCAGCTGCTGTGTACATCTATCTGACAATAATGATGTAAAATGGTACTTAATTAATACAAGAATCAATCACTGATTGAAAAGGAAATTTACTCCCAGCTGTTTGTGACAGTCTGAACCAAAATTCAGCAAAAACTTAATATGAATTCAAAACGAAACCAAACTTCCAGACAGTAAAAATGATTATTAATATCTGTGAAACTCGCACATAATGGGTTGGCTGTGCTTGAACTCATATGAGACCAGCATCACAAAAGTTCAACTAAAGCGAAATATTGCTTCGATACAATAAAAGGACAAGGTACCATAAAGTTCAAATTAGCTTAGCCCTAATTCAAAGACTTGACCACTAAATGTCACTAAAATACCAAATGCCGAAATAGCGAGAGCCAAGCAAAGCCTTAATTCTGCCGAAGCATCCGATCTGCCCTGTAGACTGTGAGAGATGCTGACATTGTGAACGTTATGCAACAGGAGGGTGACCCTGATGAATTCTAGTGCAAAAGCATCACCAGAACATCTGTTTTATCACGTCAGCGCTCGAGTGCGTGTCAAACACTAATGAAGTATAGGCTTTTATATTTGCTGTTGTGGTGGTGCTGTGAAAAATTAATGATATAAAGAAGAATGTGAGGGGAAAATGACAAGATCCCACCCCCACATTTTAAATAGCTGATAAACTTTTCAGTGCAAGTCTTTTAGTGTTGGTTTGAAAGATAATGCATGATCCGGGTTTTGGTTGAGAGATCTTAGAGATTATGTGGATTCACTCAGAGTGGATACACTCTGCAAACTATGGCAAGTGCTTGGCATTAACATCGTAAACATCAAATTAAGTCATTTTATTATAGGATTTATTTTTTTTTCATTTTACGGTTATCTTCTCATACACAGAACAAATCAGATTATTGTTACATACATTTACTGACTGACACGCTGATTCATTTGAGAGTTTTATAATCAAGTTTATTTGCCTCAGACCAACAATAAAGTTCTGCTGTTGCTTATTTATCTCTGTGACAGATGTTCAGCTGCACCTGGTGGTAGAATATCACACTGAGCTCGCTTCAATTTCAGTAGAGAAGAACATCAGATATTTCTCTAATACTAACCTTTTATTACACAGGCTTCTGAAGACATCATTTACTCAGTCAGTTCTTGGCGCATTAGCGTTAAATACATTTTCAAAATCAGCACCTTGTTTTGCGGCCCAGTGTCACACTGAATACATCTGCATGAGTTACTCCTGACTGGAGAGTTAGATAATGAACATGTACCAATCAGAAATAATTCCAACAGCAGTCCTCAGCAGAGAACTCTGAAATCGCCTGAGAGGAAAAACAACCTGCTCAGCCAGCCAAATTCATGCAGCAGACAAGGTAATACTGTGATGCTCTCCACAAAGCAACTTAAGAGGACAGCACTTAGAAGTATGTTTCTCCAAAAAGTCCCTGAAGAGAGGCCGCCTGCCTGCTCCGCTTCTCCCCTGACTGACAGCACTCTCCAGAGGAGCTACACCGCAGGACACGCTGATCCAGTCTGACACGCCTGACCTTTCCTGGGCCATACGGCTGGCTCGCCATGCAGCACGCACCGCCTGGCTGAAAAGGCCACACCATGCCACGCAGGCAGTGCCATCACAGCCCTCCTAGCCCCGGCCTCCCCTTACTGCCACCTCAGGAGCTGGCAAGTCGTATACTCAGGACTCAATCTCAGACAGACACTCAATCTCAGAGGCTCCCATCACAAAACAAGGCCGTACCATCAGAATTTGGCAGTGATATAGTATTGGCATTCCTCCGGCGTGCCCTTAGGTGGACTAAACATTTTTTTAAGTGGATTATAGTATTTTCTTTATTACAAATGGCATGTTTTGCTGGGCAAGGGTGATTTTTTTTTTTACTTTGACCTTATACCATTTATGATATTATAATTTAAGGCATTTCTCATACACAAATTAATTATGAGGATAAAATTTGCATAACGCTGTTAGTCATCTCTTTCAAATGGCACATAAATGTGCCTTATGCAGTGGCTGGTTAGTGAGGTGGTCTAACATAATGTGTCTGCCAACAGTCTCGGTCGTCGTGGCAGAATAATCTCAGAATAGATGCTGCGGGAGCGCACTGAGGAACAAGGCATGAGAGGACTGTAAGAGCAGAATGGATGCTGCAGCTGTGAAATGAAGAGCTGTCGCATCTAGTGAGCACTTCCCTGAGTAAAGAAAACACTTGGCACAGCAGAAATAAATCATGCGCTCAAGTACTTCAGTGTAATATATATATATACACATAGATATGAGTTACTGGTTTCATGCTGAAATAGTGTCACGGATGCTGGATAATTAGTCCACAATGAATAAT
>NW_005187410.1:5625159-5627824 GCF_000239375.1 Pundamilia nyererei
ATATATATAGAGAGAGAGAGAGAGAGAGAGAGAGAGTGACGTGTATTTTAGACATGCTTGTCATAATCAGAAAGAGCAAGTCAAGAGAGAGAGAGAGAGAGAGAGAGATAGAGATAGATATATATAGATATAAATATATGTACCAGATAAGGAACCTTCGGTTTGTAGTACTTGCACGAGTATCTTCTACTGCAGTTTTTTAAAAGAATCAGTGACTCTGGAAGCTGCACGGAAATATACACATATCCACTTTGCTAAGCAAAAACACTCAAACACGCATTGCTCATCTACTGGATGCTTCATTGCAGCACACCCACTTTTAGTAATTGTACAAGACTGTACATTAGTAGAAGCATTTGCAAATGTCTTTTTAACTGCAATTACCACACAACACGCTGACGGATAATGGGTTTTGAATGAAGCAGGTCTTCTCCGCATTTCCTGTGAGGTGACATCACAGAACCAAACAAACAAACAAACAAACATCCTGGAAAAATTTGAACTCAGTCATGAAGTAAAGATGGCTTCAAATGAGGAGACTTCATGTGGTACGGGAGTGGCGCACTGCTTTTGCGTGCCAACAACAACAACAAAGAAAAAAAAAACACCTCAGAGGGACTCATCAACGCAAGACATAAAGGCCAAGGGTGCACAGAGAATTGTGAGTAGCTCCTGATGTAGGAGTTGCACTCGAGCATGAGCTTTTTACAACTTCATCAACACCTCAAGGACAAAAGTTGGGCAAAGAATGATTCAGAGTGGCTTTTATAGAATTCTCTGTTCATTTTCAGGAGGTTGTATCACTGGAGATTTATTTGAATTATATTAGCAGTTATATTAGTAGTTATTTGGATAGGTGTTAAGCACAATTAAGCACAATTAACTGTTAACTGTTTGCAGTAGATTTATATTTTAGAGGTTTAAAAACAGTATATGAATGTTGTTACAGCGAGCTACAGAAGCTATCTCCAGTCTCACCTCTTACAGGGGATGCCTAAAAAGTTCATGTACACTATACTGTACCTAATGTGACAACTGTATAAGCCCTCCAGGGAAATAGCAATGAGTAGACCTACCCATCCCATCCTGTGCCCATTCCATCCCCGCTTACTTCTCCACTCAAGAGAGGCAGTGCATTTTCCTTAAAGGCAAAACTTACATTTTGAATTCATTAAGGGTTTTATGGTCACATGGTTTAATTGGGCATTATTGTTTCGCATCCCCCAGGGTTATGGGGACTGGGTGCATTTCTGTAAGAGACTCTCACGCGTTACCTTTTATTCCTCCGGGCCTCCTTCTTATCCATAATGACAGGGACACAGTTCGTAAGCTCGGTCCAGTCTGCATGCAGTCCGCAGCTCCAGCCCGTAGAGAACCGGGAGAAGAGCCAGGACTCTTCTTTCCCCGGTCGGTGGCACGTGCATTTCTTCTGCCCTGGCTTGCAGTCGCACGGCTGCTCCAAGCGAATATTCCTCACCAAGTGCCTCCCGAAAGTCGTCCCCCCGGTCTTCTGGATGTGCAAAAACACTATCACGTCGTCCCCTTTGATGTTGAACTCCACGTGTCTGTCAAGGTCTCTTTCAGTGAAGTTGAATTTCGACGATAGTTTCGGAGGGCTGTCATCCTCCAGGTCTTGATCTCTGTAGAAATCATCGCTGTCCTGATAAGGGGTTGAAAGTAGACTCACCCCTCTAAATTTCTCCTCAGTCTTAAAGTGGCATGAATTACTGCCAGCGGGACATATGTACTGATAACCTATCATAACAAAAAGGACAGCTAAAATAGGAACTAAAATGAGCTTACTGGATCTATCATCCATCATATCAAGATAGTGTCTTCATTCCGTTACTGTGAATAATAAGGAGCACCCGTGGACACTTCGGAGATCAATGTTCCTCCATGCCTCAGACAGATTAAAGATGCCTATATTTTAAATGCAACACGTTGATCAGATAACACTCTCCAAAGACACTCAGACAAAATGAGAAGTCCACCTTAAGGACTCTAAAATGCTGCACGCCGTCTGCACTGCGTTGGAAGTCCTGTCCGTATTCAAGAGTCATGGCAATTAAATCTCTGCCTGTCCAACTTCTGAAGCCGGTGTGGAGCTGCATCCAAGCCGACGACTCCCATGCCTCGGTATCAAGTTGAAAACGAAGCAGTCGGATGAGAGAGTTTTTAGTTTGACTCCCTCTTTCTTTCTAGTGCTGGTCCCATGCAGTGTAAATCACAGTGTGGTTCAGTGCATCTTCATACTTATTTCTGCAGAAATGTCGCACGGCTTCTTGTTGGGCTGCATGAATGCTCCGGCAGGGTACGGCATCCTTTACGGGTTGAGACAGAAATGACTGTAGTGAAGCAATGCGTTTGAGAGGATGCTGCTGCATCCGAGCCGACAAATAGGCGTTATGCTCTCGTCGCGGTTGGGCTGGGAAAGCTCCTCATCCCATCCCGTCCATCCCGTCCATCCCATAATCTTGTTTAACACAGTGCGAAGCCAGAAGCCCACACGGATATTGAACGGAGACAATACTGAGATTTATTCACATTTAAATACAAAGACCTTCCAACTATCTATCTATCTATCTATCTATCTATCTATCTATCTATCTATCTATCTATCTATCTATCTATCTATCTATCTATCTATCTATCTATCTATCTA
>NW_005187410.1:5628329-5646971 GCF_000239375.1 Pundamilia nyererei
AATGAATGGATAACTGATATAGCTTTAAAGTAGTTCAAATAATCTATAACATTATTATTATAATGATTATTATTATTATCATCACTATCATTATGAAGGCTACAAAAACTAAGTTATTCTAAACGTAATGTAACAACTTCGGTTAATTTTTGGATTCACTGTTTTGGATTTTTCCTTTCCACAGCCTACAGGAAGTGTCTGGAGATTCACACTGGAGATTCAACAAATACACACTCACACGCGCGCGCGCGCACGCACCACTTACTACTAGTGTTGCTACAACATGCTCTAGTGCTTGAGCTTCAGCGTCTGTCTCTTTAGCTGTCTGCCAATGTGCCAGAATAATTTGCCACATTATCATCTAATTTAATTTAATTATACAACGATCTTTCTCGCCTGGTCTGTATAAAAAATATAAAAAACGGTGTTTTAAAATAATTAAAGGCCACGTTTTGTTTTCCGGTTTCCGGTTCTTTCGGGTAGGAATAACGGTCCGCGCGAGACACCTCGACACCCCGCAACCCCGGTAACAGGCTAGCCGTACAGGCTGTTAGCTGCCCAAAATATCCAGCTGAATGAAGCCCTTTGCTTTGTATGGAAACCACTAGCATCACTGACTGGGTGAGCTCTATGTTATTGGCAACACTGTAGCTAAATAATAGTCTGTCCACTGTTACGTGTTTGTGGCAACCCATGCTCGTGGTCTCCGTTAGTTAAAACACGCTGCTGGGATGTTTTAGTTCATGTCACGGCAGCTGACTTGTAGTCTGCAGCTAAGTTAACTTCACTCCTTTGCCTGACCCTTATGAGGAGACGTTATTTTATTATTACTCTCCTTGGTTAACGAGGACCTCTCGTGTTTCTAGCATCTCCCATAATCTTGCGAGCTGTTTTTTTTTCTTCAGACGAGTATGTGTGCGTGTGTGTTGGCTTTGAGGTTGAGATAATAACTCAGAGTAACTACGTGGCACTCAATGGCACCTCTCAAAAGCTGAACTGACGGCGTACCTTTTTGCTCTCTACCACTGCTATAGGTTCATGTTCCATCGCGACAATGAGGAGCGTTATTGTGCTGTCGCTACTGCTGCTGAACATAAATCACGTAATATCAGCCCCCAAAGGCGTCACTGCCAGTCTTAAAGCCAAGTGGAGCATGACGCCTTTCCTCCTGGAGACGAGGTACAGTACTTTTCTTGGAAATGCATATGTGCAATAAAACGGGGCACAGCCAGGTGCCCCTCCTCCTAAATGCACTGCTTTTATCTTTTATTAATCCGCGGTTTGTATTTTAATCTTTAAATGTCCTAAACAGAAAATAAAATCTCATTACACTTCCCAGAGACAGGTCAGGACCAGAGACTAGAAATATTGAATGATTTCTATTTTTGCACTGCATTCACCTGAAAGCAAACTGAAATTATTTATTTAGTATTAAAGTAGTTACTGATTGCTATTCATTAATGCATTTATTTATTTATCCAATACTAATTCTTTCACTTCTTACATCAACACTGATGTTTTCGTAACCAAAACCTTCACCAAATCTTTCCTTGCAGACTGATGGATAATAGCTCTAACTTTGGTGATTCAGCCAACCTTGGGCTGAAAGTTCCACGAATATTACTAGGAAACTCTATTCTCCCTTTCCTACTTCTTTTCTTTTGTTTTGTTTTTGTTTAAAATCACTGCAATTAAGGATTTATAATAGTATATTGTATTACCAGATAAAGGTCACAGCCTCAATGTTCTCCACGGTAACTTTGCTCATGGTCGTAAATACATTGTAGTTTACCATCATTTAGCTTTTTTGAAAGACTTTCTTGTGTTACATTGTAGCTAAACTAAAACAGAATATCATTTGTGGAAAAATCAGTCTCGTTATATTGACAGCCATCATCCAGAATGATTAATCCCATCACAGACCTAACAATTTAAAAAGTGCATTCTGTAGCCCATTTACAATAGACTTTAAGTAATAGACAGAAGTTATTTCACTGTGTTTATCACAGTAGAAGACAGTGCTGGAACATTTAGAAAACCTTAATTCTCACATTTATATTATTATTTATTATTCAGCACAGAACCATTTATCTTTCAAATTAAATCACAAGTGTCACCAAGCAAGGCCGTTTTCATGGGGACCAAATATAAACATCACTTTGTTTATGTTATGAGTTGCCTTATTATGATTTCTGAAGGACACTTGTGTAAAAAATCACCACAAAAACGTTCTGCTTTATTACTCTTGGAAGGTTATTCAGATTTTTATACTGGTTATTTATTGATGTAATGTAATTTTACTGCCTTTAACTTTTTTAAATCACCTTAAAATATAACTTCGCTGTATCCCTGTTGGTGTACTTCTGGTAAAGTTGATACGCTTAAAGCTGGAATGTCTTCTTTGTGGCCTCTCCTGTTTCAAAATAGTCTGTGATGATTTTATCATCAGTGTTAGTTTTACCAATCTCTTTGGTAACCTCGTAGAAATGTTCGTATATAATTGGATTGTGTGTTTAAATAGCCGTAGTAAAAAACTTGATCCTTTATCTTGTTTAATGATGAGTTACAGTGGATATGTGCACAGTTACTTCCAGAAATAAATGATTTTGGTGGTCTGTAGTTTTAACTGCTGAGGAGCAAAATAATGTTTGCTTATTATACTTACGTATTTTCATGTGCAGCGAATTTATTGGAGAAGATGGGAATGAGAAATTCTGGCAGTTTGTCGACACTGTAAAAGAACTTACTGTATACAAGCACGGGGGTATGTCTATTTTTACATTAAACAATTAATTTTATATGAAGAGGTGTAACTCATTGAACTGAGTTTTGAGTTTTTGTCCCACCACTGTTTATTCTACAGAGTCGGTGCGCTCGTACTACAACTTGATCATTAAGAAAGCCGGACAGTTCCTCACAGATCTTCAAGTTAATATTCTCAAATTTGCTCTTGCCCTGCGCTCCTATTCACCAGCTGTTCATGCATCCCAGCAGGTATGTTCTGATCAAAGTGTTATAAAGTAATATTTTCAGCTCAGTTCAGTTTAATTTGTACAGATCCAGTTTAAAACTCAGTCATTTCAAGGCAATCCAGGCAATCCTCTACAGGCAAGCACCTAGCAGTGTTGCGGAGGAAGAACTGTTCCCACCCTGGGAGAGCCAAGCTCACGGCGTGGCAGCCCTCCACTGGGGGGGTCACAGAAAGTATGATGAAAAACAAACAAAACAACACAAAAATGAAAAGAAAAAGTAGAAGAACATTCTCTGTATGAATTTCAGAAGTGGGAAATAAGGGGGTTTAAAAACAGAGGAGACTGGAAAAGACAAGCTCAGCGCATCATAAGATATCTCCCAGCAACCTGAAACTGTAGCAGCGTAACTAAGGGCTCAACTGATCCAGCCCTAACTAAACACTTTTATCAAAATAAAACTTTTATGCCTAACCTCAAAAGTAGAGAAGTGGTCGTGTTATAATCACATGTATTTTAAAACGAGTAATTCAGGTGGGGACCAAACCAGCAAACCCTGGCTTTAGTAAGGTTATGTTGTAGCCATTACTTTACCAAACATTCTTTTTCTTCCTTCTGTTCATAACAGATAGCCAAAGATGAGCCTCCGCCTGAGGCTTGCCCAGCCTTTGTCTCCATCCATGGGCAACACAGCTGCAGCACCAAGGACATCAAGAAGCTCCTTAAGGCAGCTGCAGGCAGGTAACATGGAAGTTTGAATTTATGTATGTAGTTATTTGAAACTTTTTAAAATTGTGTTTTTAATATTTGATGCTTTCACCTATCAATGTTTAGCTCTGGGATATCTTTAACCACATTTTCCAAATGTTCACAGGCCAAAACCATATTTATACAAGAACGATCACACATATCCAGGGGTCAATGTAACAGATGTGCCAGTTGTGATCTTGTATGCAGAGATTGGAACAAAGAAGTTCACCTCTTTTCACAAGGCGCTGTCAGAGAAAGCTGAAAAGGGCACACTTACATATGTGCTGCGTCATTTTGTAGCGGTGAGTAGAAATATACCCTCCTCCCCCCACTGCTTTGCCTTAACTCTCACTTACATTCCACTTATTAATTATTATTAATATATATAAATATTTTTGTAGACGTGGTTAATTGTAGAGAATAAAAACAAAATTCTAAATGAACTTTGAAATTACTGATGAACTAGTGTTATCAGAGCAACAGTGACGAATAAAGTTTGACTTTTGCTCTCTGCTGTTTTGGTAGAATTCATTTTAACAGACTTCTTTTTGTTTAATTATTGTCTTTAAAAAGAAGTAAATTAGATTCATTTCCAGCAGTGAAATTTAAATAAAACATTGATGCCATCTTTGTGTATATTTTTTTTCTCATGATTACTGATTACTGCTAATCAGTGATACAACAGGAAACTTCTCTTTAGTAAATCTCTTTAAGGAAACTGTGTTTGAACAGCACTGCTATCGCTCAAACATAGTTCATCCTGCTTACTTAGAATTAGCATCAAAGACAGCATAAAGAAATAGAAGTACCCACAGCAGCCACTGAATAGGTTTGAATTCTGTGTTTTGAAGTTTGTTTTAGCTGCTGCAATGTGGGTTTTTTGGGTCCAGAAGCTAACTTATTCAGGTGAAAGGGTAAGGTGCTAAGTTGTCAGCCAATGCTTGATAGTTTGGTAGGCAAGCTGGATCCCGTGCTGGCAAACTGTGTGGGTGCAATACACAGATACAGACATTATTGTGGCAGGTAACAGATTAGTACAATAATAGAATTTCACTTTCCAAAACTGAAGCACAAACCTCTTGGATGGTCTGTACCACACAGCAAGCAATTAACACAAGCCTGAGAATTCATTATACACCATCTCCACACACAGTAAAAAAGTCTAATAACTGGAAGTACTGGAGGTGAGGCCTAAAGACACCCATCAGCTCCAGCTGCTTATGTCTAGACACACTCCTAACTCTAGCATCTAGGTGGATGAGTTATAAAAAAATCTCCTTCATCAGAGTTTTTATAAAGTGGGAAGGTATCCATAGAGTCATAAACCATTGTTTTTATCAGACTGTAAATTAATCCATCTAAGCTTTTTAATGCTATAAAGTTGGAAATTATAACATGGGAATTTATGGGGATGCTTGCTTTTGTAGACAGCCTGAATTAGTCACTAGAGGAACTGGAGATCTTAGAAATTTTGTCTTTGCCTCAGAGGTTTCTCCTTGATTAACATGAGCAATATCACAGCAATGTGTTTTGTCTACTGAAGAGGAGCAATGCCATTAAAAACAAAAAACAAAACCCAGATTCACTTGTTGTTGTTCACATAAATCCTGTTTTCCATCTGAGCTTAGAAAAAAGACGCTAAATTGTTCAACATCAGTGTCATTTGTCAAAGCGTATTTATTTGGTGAACATGTTGGAGGGCTACTTCATTAGGTGATAAGTCATACAGGAAAGATATCTGATTCAAAAGAAAATGGAACACTGGCTTCAAATCTTCTGTGATGTGTTAGCAGTTGTTCCATTAGTAGCATTCGATTAGCTTTTTAAAAAAATTAAAGCTAGAGTGCCGACTGCATGTTTGTTGTTTGTGGCTGCTGTTTTGTCTATCCTTCTTTTTAAATTAACTCTGTCACAGAGGTTATGTTTTCACTGAAGTTTGACTCCTAGCAGGATTTTGCAAAAAGAACCCCAAAAAAACAAGCCAAATTTCATGATGAAAGATGGCCAGAAAAAGTTAACACTTTACTGTAAACAGTCTTTTTATCCATTACTTATATTTTCTGTCATGAAAAAAAATGTTGTTCCTCATAGTTTTTCCTGATCAAATGGACACTGCTGAACAACACGTATGACTGACCAATGTTCAGAGGTAGAATTAACAGATTTCTAAAAACTAACTGACAAACAGATGCCTTTGAAAGTAGGAAATGTGCTTTTCTTGAAGAAAAGCGGTGTGTAGGTGTGGAAGCTTCCTCGTTACGCTTGTGAAAGATTGAAGCAGTGTCTGGGTGACACAGGTGTCTAGGTTGAATGTCAGTGTATCTGCTGCTGTACGTGTCAGTTTGTGTGCTTTTTGTTCCCACAGGTAAACGGTTTCATAGTCTATAACTTTCACTGACTGTAGTCTTGAAAAATCTATAAAAAGGCAACATGCTTTGCCACAGGTATGTGGGCACCTAGATATGGGCTTAAAGATGTGCCATGCTGAAACAAACTGAACAAAAACAAATGTAATTAGGAGACGTACTTTACATCGATTCTGGCTATAAAGCCAGGGTGATCTTTGTGCTGTCATTATCTCTCACTTCTATAGGAAGTTTATAATGTGTCAGCACTAGTCAGCGTGTCACTAGTGTCAGCGTGTTCTGTTGTAGCTAAACCGTTGTTGCTTCGAGACATTTTCCACTTCATAACTCCAGTTATAGTTGACCAGGGGAAAAAATTTATTACAAAGATGGCATCCAGCGACAGTCTCAAGCCGAAACTCACCCAGTGTGATGCATTCTACTTCAAATGTGTTTGAATGTAGTTTTGTTCACATAGAGTATAGTGTGTACATATAGGCAGAAAGTATCTTCTGTATAGAGCTCTAATTCAGATTCAACTCTGCACTGTTTTACATTGCTTTGCTTTTATTTGATACAGAATCCAAAGCCTCAAAAGATGCTTTTATCTGGGTATGGTGTTGAGTTGGCTATCAAAAGCACAGAATACAAAGCTGTGGATGACACTGAAGTAAAAGGTCAGTTAGTGATTTATCCAGCATTGTGTGTTGAACTCTGTTTCTCAGGCAAGTAAACACGAATCTCTTGCTTGATAGATTCAAAGACGGTTATAAATGTGGAGGATGATGATAATGATGAAGTCCAAGGATTCTTTTTTGGGACATTAAAGTAAGTAATATATTATCAGTCCTAAAGATGTTTTAATCGTTTATTTTTCTGTTGTTTTTGTCACTGTGTATTTGACACCACTTGATTAGGAGTCAAAAAGAAATCTTCACCTTGTATCGTGTCTTTCTGTTTTTCTTTTATCTCTCTTAAGGAAATCTCATCCTGAACTCCAGGAGCATCTTGTTGAGCTTCGCAAACATCTTCTTGAGAGTACCAATGACATGGCCCCTCTCAAAGTGTGGGAAATGCAAGGTATCAGTTTTTTTTCCTTTCAGTGCTGTTGACAACAGTTTGAGGATATTTTTCAATGTCTGTCTGCATTTGCTATTATCATGCACTAAGAAAAAGCTTAGATTTATTGAAACTGAAAAGAGGATCCAAGGTGAGGCCTTCACTGTGTATGTTTTATTACTGATGAAGTGCAGGTGAGGTTTATTTTACTTTTTATTTTTTAATGTAATATTTATTTACCCAGGAAGTAATCATACATTGTGATTAAAAAACAGTTTTTCAAGGGAGTCTTGGCCAAGAAAGCACAGCATTGCAAGGTTACAAAAATTGTAAAATCACAAAAAAGCCAACCTGGGACACATTAAAACAAGGAAAGGACTGCAGATACATGGAGTAAAATCCAGCTTTTTACTTGCAGTTTTTTTTTTTAAATCAGCGTTTCAAGTTCCCCCAGGGAGAGAAAATTATTGAGCCTTAGTGTGTTTTGAAGGTTACTTCATGACCCGGTCATAAAATCAAAGAAGGCTGTTCTACCAAGTTCTGAACAAATCTTGGGTACCCTGTAGAGCAGTGATCTACAGAAGCAATATCATAAGGGGAGAGAGGGAGTTTAACATTATTTCTGCGTAAAAATATGTACCGCTGCTAATGTCACATTAAACTTAATAAGGGCCAAGAAATCTGATTATAAAGTACTCATTGGTAGGTGGCAATTGCTTGGCTGCAATAAGTCCACAACATATGTGGAACTGCTCATGGCGTGGATGTTGTCACATTGCACTATAAACAGCAGCTACAATGAAAGCAGTGTGAAAATGGTGCATTTGTGAGTGGAGCTCTGCTTTGGAAACTTACAGGGTTGATATTGTATGGGTCTGAGTGATGTGAGTTTTGTCATCAGACGGTGAGCATGAGGCTCTGAGTGGATGTCCAAGTGCCTACCATTTTTATTTTGATGGTCCTGACAGTTAACTGTATTCTGTAAATGTGCAACAGCCCATGGTGCACAATCTCACTGAACAATGTCAGTTTTCACAACACTGTGCTGATCTATAAGCTGAAGACACACTCTTAAAATAAAAGATCACTACCTTCCTGTATTTAATGCAGCTCTGCAGAGAATGAGTGCTAAAGGTGTAACCACCGAAAATATACATTGTGCTACACAGCTGCCATCGCTAAATTTAATAGGCATTCATTCGCTGCTACATTGCTGCCGTGCTCTTTCTTTTTAAATGCCCCTTAACGGTCTGCATACACTGAGTATTCAGTGAGTTTTCGTAACAATTTTAGCCAAATGTTACAATGAGGCTTGCAGTTCTTGAAGGGTCGTCTGGAGCCTGTGGCAGAGAAGAGAATGCAGCTGTGTAGATTATTGCGTCACCTGCATAGGAAATACACTTAAGTTGTGCAGGTGCCCCTTCTAGTGTTATGTATTTAAAAGAAAATAGAGCTTGAAAAGCTAATAGCCACCTTTGACTTTACCTTTGCATTCATAGATGTATAAATGTTGATCATTTCTTTTGTTCAATCTGTGTAGATTTGAGTTACCAGGCAGCTTCTAGAATCATGTCTGCACCAAAGTTTGATGCTTTAAAGCTCTTGCGAGATCTCAGTCAGAACTTTCCAAGCAAAGCCAGGTAAGAAAATTCATCTATTTTATTTTTTTTCTTGCTCAATGGTTAACACATTTTATGTGGTTTCACAATTCCTGTCAAAAGCCCTGCCCTGTATGAATCTTGGCCAAACAAATGCTGTTCTTAAAGTGCACATAAAGTATACCTTTTATAGCCCCATTTATTTGAGCATTATTACTTCCTTTCTGTGACAATTTGTAACCCTGCAATGAATGTAGATAATTTGTTGTACAGGGATCTAATCAGCTTTTTTAAAAGATGTTTGCTTATTTTGGTACCGGCAGCTTGTAATAACTTCAAAAAGTGCTGAGTAAGAGTCGGGTGTTTACAGGGAATTGACTGCAAACGCACCATCTTGAGGACCCACAGGTTTTTGGAAATTAAAACTGGCATTTTACTGCCGGCTGGGGATGCGGTAAAAGCTGATGGTGACTGTACATGTTTTACTGTTCCCACAGATCACTGACAAGAGTGGCTGTAAAGCAGGAAATGAGAAAAGAAATTGAGGAGAACCAAAAGGTGCGATATCATAGCGTAGTTGCTGTCTTTGATAATATCTGTTGCCATTGCACACATTCTATTTTAGAGAATCAGTTTCTAATCTCTGTGTCATATAAATTTCACAATAAATTTGACATTTTATTTTTGCTTTTCTCCTACTCTCTTACTACCCTTACTTATTTCTGTAGTCTCAGTGCACATCGTTTCATGTGAAAAGATCAGACATTAATGTTAGAATCAATCATTTAGGGCTTTTGGGATTCAACTAACACTTTGAGCTTGTTCTTTCAGCACCTCAGTGAGACCATTGGTGTTCACCCAGGAGACGGTGAGCTCTTCATCAACGGGCTGCACATTGATCTGGACATTCACAATCCCTTCAGGTAGGAACACAGCAGGAAGGTACAGTCATATGCCTGTGCTCCCCCCTGGAAGCGCCAGACCTAGGGTGATCTTTGTGCAATACGATCATGACTTGCTGTAGTAATTTTAAGTTTTCAATATGTATTAAATCCTAATATTTGATGTGGTTTGAATTGTCATTTTCCACAATATGGATACATGAATGCCAGCTTAACCTTTTTTTCCTCTTGGACAGAATAACCCATCCTTCTCACTCACAAAGAGTGCTGTCTTCCTCTTTTAGCTGGTCGTCTCCTTGGCTCTGGCTGAATTACTTTTTTAATGGTGTTAGCAAGATAAAAGTCCAGGGCTTCTCTGACTTATATTTCGTGGACAAAGAAAACATTTTCCATCATGGTATATTGAATATCGCTTTCAATACCACAGATATAATATATGATTATATCAACCAGATATTCATCAATGAATGAATATCTGGTTTAATGTATCTGGCTGGGGCTATATTTTTCATGTTTTTCCTGATAGAAATATTGCATAATAACTACCACTTGTAGTGAATGTCACTTGTTATAAACAAAATAATATGTTTTAAAGTAAGGACACAATAAATTGCATTAATAAAAGACACTCTCTGATAGAAGTAAAGCATTTGGTGCAATGCATATATACTGACACACAGATGGAATCAAAGACTAACACATCATTTTGCACTTTCAGCATCTTGGACATACTTAAGTCAGAGGCCAAGGTCTTAGAGGGTCTACATAATCTAGGCATAAAAGGAGAACATCAAGATAAGCTGCTGAGATTACCTGTGAATGCTGTGGATGACAGTTATGCCTTAGATATCAGACACCCAGCCATAATGGTAAGTGATGTCTAAAAGGACTATATTCCCAGATCAACACACGTGTTCTTGTTTAGGGATCCTAAAGTAAGAAATTAGTAGAGCAGTCATCGGCCTATTGCAACAATCTGAAGCTATCCAGGAACCTCATTTATTTGGAAGTTATTAAGTTGGAAGTTAGCCAAGAAATGTTATTAAATTAAAAACTTGCAAGTTTTCATTTGATGCCTCTGGCAATTTTATTACATTAAGTACTATAAAAATGTCAGAAATATATGACGATATTAAGCCTGTCCACCCTCAACCAAAATATTTGTCAACTTGCATTTCCCCTGCTGATAGTCTGCTGGTGAGGCTTCATAGTTACACAGAGAAAGACCAGTATTATTGCCAGATGGATTGTTATGCATCTGATTCTGGTTGATTATTAAAAAAAAAAACATCTACAGGGTCCAATAGTTTTCTCTGATCGAAGAACTTAAGAACAGTAATACATGTAATTTTATATACATCAAAACTAGCCAGCTTCACTGGCATTCTACTTGCTTTATTTGCATGTATATAATTCCTCTGCTGAGGAGGACGTGTTGCATGATTGGTGCCATTTGTTTGTTTTTCAACAAGATTACACAAAACTACTAAGCTGAATTTAAATGTGGGGAAAAGGAGTAACCCAATAAATTTCACAGCTCTAGATCACTTTCTTTAATATTGTGAAATAGAACATAGGGCAATCGTGGCTCAAGAGTTTGGAGTTCGCCTTGTAATCGGAAGGTTGCCGGTTCGAGCCCCGGCTTGGACAGTCTCGGTCGTTGTGTCCTTGGGCAAATTTCAAGTGTATATATCTATAAAATTCCACATTCCTAAATGAAATGTCTCTAAATTCTTACGTATGACAACCAGAGAGGAAGTCTGAACTGTTCATGCATTAAATATTTAATCCCTCTGTTATTTTTCATATTTTGGCTGCACCTTTGGGATTACTGTTATTATTAACTAGTGAATATTTTCCCACTAACTCTTCTGCGCCCTGTACCTGTACATTTTAGTGGATAAATGACATTGAGAATGACCTAATGTACCGAAGCTGGCCAACTGGTGTACAGGAGCTCCTCAGAGCCACCTTTCCCGGAGTCATCCGGCAGATCAGACGCAATTTCTTTAACCTGGTGAGTTTATCAGAACAAGTGAAGTACCAAGTGAGAGACAAGCCAGTAAATTCACAAATGCTTTGAGTACTAGTCAGCTGGACTTTGCATTTCCTATTTGTTTACACTGCATTAATGCAATAAAGAAAAAACAGTGGTGTGGGTAATAAAGGAAATGGAGCTGAGACAGGTCTTTATTATACATTTAAATTGTACATGTCCTAGGATTTGTCAGACAAAATAAAAAATTGAAATCACTGCCTCTGTTTTTCTAGTTTGCCTGGGTTCAACTTGCTGATGTGTTGGTTTTTGATTAGTTTTTTTCTAAAGTTTGCTTCATGTGTAAGTCAGGTTGGCACACAGTTGTTTGCAAAGCTTTACGACCAGGGGTTGATAACGATACCTCTGCTGTTAGGTGCTGTTCTTAGATCCACTGCAGGAAGAAAGTGGTGAGCTCGTGAAGCTAGCAGAGCTTTTCTACAAGCATAAGATCCCCCTGAGGTAGATGCTGCAATTTTTCACACCTCCACAGCTGTTTATATGGTCCGCTCTTGGCATTCATAATCTTTACCTGGTAGTGATTCTCATTTCACCTGCAAATTGAATACTTGTTTTGTCCCGTTTGTACAGAATTGGATTTGTGTTTGTTGTCAACACCAAAGATGAGATTGATGGCTTCTCAGATGCAGGGGTTGGATTTTACCGACTGCTGAATTACATTGCAGACGAGTATGATTTACCCCAGGCTCTGATATCTGTGGTCTCAGTAAGTATATCGCATATATAAATCTCTGTTGTTTTAGCAAGTGTTTCTTGCCAGCTCATATCTCTGCGTGCCTAGGAAATCAGTTGCATAATATTTTACTTGTGTTATCCTACAGTTTGAGACATTGTTGAAATAGATGAGTCAGTGGTATTTTTCCTCAGCTATCTGCTCTTTAAAATTGCGGTGGAAAGTACTGACACTGAGAGGGATCCGAAGAGAGTGATGGTCAAGTCTGAACTTCCTTGCTACTCTCTTGCAGCTGTATAGCAAAGTCGATGTAGGGGAGACGCTCTCTGCTGAAACAATCACTGCTTACCTAAAGAGAAAATTCCCAAAAGCCAATTCTGAAAGGATTCTAGGAGTTGAATCAGAGTATGATGATAAAAGGAAGGTAAGATGTTTTTTTGTTAATTGAAAGTAAAAGTAATAACGTATGATTGATGAAGAGCAGCAGGTCTGATTTTAACTTTTGTTGGCTGTAGGATGGTGCGCTCTTCTACAAAAAGAGTGGCTTGGGTGCCCTGCCTTTGGCTTTATTTAATGGAGTCCCTTTGAGCCCTGATGAGATGGACCCAGAGGAGCTGGAAACAGTCATCCTTCAGCGCATAATGGACACCACTACTGCCTTTCAAAGAGCCGTCTTTATGGTATGATGCATCTGCATGAAACGAGACTCACTCTTCATATTCAGCCTATGAAACCAATGTGTTTTTTTTTGTCTTGTTGTTGTAATGAGAGGTGAAATTTTTACATTCATATATAGGCAGGTTTGCTAAGAAAGAAAATCTGACCAAAATTAGCAGCAATGTCATTAAAAACATGTTTTTAAAGAGTTTTCTTTGAATGGAGATTAATTTACTGAGTGACAAAATACAGTTTTAATTTTCAAATGGGAAGAAATGAGAGGGAAATTCATAAGACTTCTGTTAAGTAAAGCAATGCGTACTCATTACCTTAATTATATGTGGACCAATAATGATTCATTTCCCAAAGGCCCACTTTGAGTCAGGAAAAACCCAGACATGAGTGAACTGAAGTACTCAAGCACTGGGGAACTGCACCGGTGGCAATTTGTTCATGCTGTCAGTTATGTAACTAACACACTTTATGTCCTTCACCTTATAGGGCCAGTTATCTGAAGGCTCAGATGTGGTAGACTATCTAATGGAACAGGCCAATGTGGTTCCCAGGATGAACCCTCTTATTTTAAGCAGTGACCGAAAGTACCTTGACCTCACAGCCACTCCAGGTGCTCCTTGTTCTATGCCATAAAATATGAATGCCACTGTTTACATTCCTCTTATGTTATACTTTCCTTTATATGCAGTTGCAGATGATTGGGAAGACACATATATGTTTTCTTATGTGGACACCAGAGACAAAACGGCAGTGATTGCTAAGAGAATGAAGTACTTCACAAATAGTGGTAAGAAGTCACTTCATTTTGGTTTGCTTTCCCAGTAAACACTATTTCAGATGAAATCTCATATTTAGAAACATAATGCTGTATAAACTGGAATAACTACTGTACATTAATATAAGGTGTATCTGTAAAATTAGCATTTTTGTTATAAACAAATTGAATCCCACACTGCTTTGCTGATGTATGGAAATATGAAACTGGGTTTTATTAGGGCTGGCAGGCTGTGCCTCCAGCAAAATCATTGCTGGGTCTTCTGACTGGCTTTTGGCCAGCAGTCTAAATGGTCATCAGAGCTGCATTTCGCTGCTCGGGCCCAGAGTCTAGCTGCAGTGTTTCAGAGGAGGCTGATTGCCATTCTCTCTCTGTGGAGTAGCTGTCGGGCCAACTGCCTGCTTTTCTGAAGGACTGGCTGGGGCGGGAATAAAACCATGACAGGTGGCAAGGTTCTTCTATAATATGTGACAGATGTCTTAGTCTCTCTCACCTCTGACACAAACTAAACATTCACTATAATAACTACATTTCATTCCCCTCTCAATGTCATGTGATTATCAGTGTATAGACAGAGTGGGACCTTTTACAAGACACTGTCTTTGAAAGCTGTGTAAACATTTAGGTCAACATTGAGAGATTGAATTCTTCATAAATAAATTTGTCCTCTACTGGTGAAGTGATTATACTTGCTGTTGCTAACTAATCAGCTGCACCTGCATACTATCCCATTAATGCTGCACCTCAGTACATAAAAGCGCACAAACGTGGCCAAAATGTTATGTTAACCAAACATTAGAATGAGAAACACATGGGATCTAAGTGCCTTTAGTTGGTACCAAATCGGAATATCTAAAAACAAAAAACCCGCTGTTCTCCTGGGATTTAATGAAAAACAGTCCCTAGTGGTACAAAAACAAAACAAACAAAAAATCTGCGACACTTCTGTGAGCAAAACAACTTGTGAAGAAGAAGAGTCAGACATGGTTGAAGCTGCTACACCTTACACTCGAAGAGAGAACAGACTGCTGCAGCTGAAGAACAGGAAAGAACAGGACACTAGAAACCAAAATAGACTGCTCTTGGGGATAACAGGAGACTTACGATTAGAAAGCTAAAGAATATAAAGTAGAGTCTGAGTTTAGAATGGTTTACAGTAATGGCAGTAATGGCTCTTATTTGTATTGTACACATTATTCTATAAAGATTTTACTCTTTTACCTCAGATGAGGACGGGATGACTCCTGTAACTCTGTGGGTAGTTGGGGATTTTCAGAAGGTGTCAGGACGAAAACTCTTGCTCAGTGCTCTGAAACACCTGGTAAGTAAAATCAATACTGTTCTTTTCACTTCTTTAATTTATGTTATCATTTAGGATGTACACAGGACGTCTTAGAAGGCATAACAGATAAATCTAATACTCTAACTTATCCTTAAAGCAACAAAACTTGTGCACTAAAAAAAATCAAATAGAAGTGGAAGGGATGCAGAACTCTGAAATGGTTTTGGTGGTGATTATCATGGCAGGTTCATAACAAAAACTATAATTAAAATGTCATTTTCTGCTGTGTGCTCTCACAAAAAATCATCAGTGTAGATTCGTCTTAACTGAAATATGTTGTGGTGATATTCTACAGATGAATAACGTAATAAAGCAAATGTTCTTTTTGTCATTTAGAGATCATTAGTAGTAGATTAGGTTGAAAAGGTGAGCTCTTTACTTTAAAGCACTATTTTTTGAGAGCTCTTCATCAGTGACATATGTGGTAGCTGGATATATGAGCATGTCTGCTATTACTGTGAATTATAGTGCTGTTATGTTTATATGTGTGTGCGCGTGTGTGTGCAAGCAGAAGGCCAGTCCTGGAGTGCGTGTGGGGGTGATAGATAACCCCAGTGAAAAACCCTACGACGATAACACTGTGCTGTACAGGGCTATCTGGGCCTCTCTCCTCACCCAGAAGAATAAGGCTGCGGCAGAGTTTGTGCATAAACTCCTAAAAGAGGAGAGCAGCCAGCTCCTCCAGCAGGGGACCAAGATGAAAGACTTACTGATGCAGGTAAAGAGGGGATTAAAGAATGCTCTTTTCTTTTCTTTTCAGACTACACATATTTTGTTTGGACTTTATATATATATATATTCTTTTATATTAGAATCACTACTTTAAATCATATTGTAACCACATGATTTGACTTTTACCTTGAAGGTGGCAAACCTTGAAAGAGGAAAATCTAATATAAGAGCTTTTTTTTTTTTTTCACTGCTCCTTTTTTTTTTTACTTTGAGTTTTTATTTGATCAAATAGGTGTTTGTTTTAATCCAACTATTTCCAAATTTAGACATAGATTAGACAATCTATGTATAGCCACCAACAATCCACCCATCTATATATTTTGGATGCATTATATTCATGCTGATGTTTAGTAGAGATGGGAATCACCAGACACCATGTGATATTATATTATCGCAATATTTCACCCACAATATGATATTGTGATTTATAACATTTTCCAATATTATCAGTGCTCCAATAACGCACATTTTAATTTGTCACCTTTTTTAACTGGAAACTATGTCCTCAAAGTTCATCTTTGTCAAATATTTATTTTATTCTGTAAGATAAAGTTATTGCAGTTATTTTTTTGTTGCACAATAAGATTCTCAAGCATAGGAACACTGTCATTAAAACCGGCCATAAATCTTGGCATAAGATGGAGTCAGTCGGATATCAGTCTGTGATCGACTGGGATCAAATTGGCAGTTTCATACAATCTATCTCTGATAATAAACCTGGTAATAATTGTGATAAATTGTTGAAAATTGTATATCTATATATCTTTTGCTGCCTGTTAACTATTACATATAACTATTACATTTTATGTTCAGCACCCTTCCTGTTCTATAGGAATATAACAAGAATATGACCTGAATTGAGTTGAGTCATTGACAAAGACTTATTCAGACTGATGGCAAGATGCTGGCAATCTGTGTGCATTTATAAAGTAGACAACAGTTAAAACTGTTGGAACGCTATCTATTTTAGACACACAAAAGTTAGATTAACTTGAATCTTGTGCATGGCTACCTTATCAAAGTTTACTTGTCCAAAGAAAAAACTTCAGTTTCATACCAAGTGCATCACTTGGTAAGAAAGTTGCTTTGCTCTGATATAACTGATAAGTATTTAATAATATATTTGATTAGGTAAATGGTTTAATGGAGGTAAAAGGAGAAAAAGTGCGCAGTCAGGAAAATAGTGATTGATGAGCCCATTCTCTTATCTCTCTCCTGAACATCAACTCACGGAATGCATTTACAGCACGCATGATACTCAACACTCCTTGGACACCCAGGCAAACAGCCTGCTCACTGTCAGTTCCACTTGAAATGTCACTGAGGCCATTGAAAGACTGCAACACACTATGAATCTTTAACTAAAATGTGCTGGTGTAAACATGGTCTCCCGAAGCTGATAAATAGCCAACTGCTCACAGCTTCTGGTTATGTGATCCACATGTTTTCAGCCAAGCCTGACCATCACTGCTGCTTTAAGGCAGAACTAAATCATTCTCCTATCTTCATGCTGTAATGCGCAGTAACCACCCACAAAGGACTGTGCATATGCAAGCAAATTCTCAGCCACTAATCAACAAATCAGCTGATGGAGTATATTCACCATCAGTTATGCAGTAGATTGTGTAGTTTGTTTGTTTTTTGTTTAGGACCTACTATAATGAAGTTCCCCTCAGTTATACTAGCCTTTCACAATTGGGAGAGAATAGGCTGGAAATAGAGATGGGGTGATAGGTAGGATGTAGCAGTGTGACTTGAGACCCAAAGCCAAGGGATATGAGTTTATTATTGGCTGCCAGACAGACTTGCTGACTGGATTGTGCTGACATTATTGGTATTTCACCTGTTCTCCTGAGGAGAGAAATGTTGGAGAAACTAATAACCTGACTCCACAAACCCTCCACACTCCCAAACCTAATTTGTTATAGACAAAACTGGCAGGGGTTTAATTAGGAGTTTGTTATATTAATTACAAATTGATTAATTTCATTTTCACACATGTGCATTTCTGACAGGTCTGGCTGAAATATTTTATGTTTGAAAACTGCAGTGATTGTGCTGATGCGAGGCATCAATGATTCTGTGAATAATTTTTATTTTTTTTGTCTCACATACATCATTTTTATGTCAATGCATCACTCTTTATATTTTTGGACAGGCTGAAATGAGAGAAATGTCTTTCAGCTGCGTTATTGGATATTTCAGTTGACCACAAACTATGGATTACATCACATATTCTTAGCCAGCCAGCGATGCAATCAATTTATCTGACATTGTAAACAAACTTTTGTTTTTCTGCTGTAGGGCATGGATATGGATGCCTTTGAGAAAAAATTCAACACCCTTGAAGTTGATTTTATCCGCACTCAGCAGTTATTCTGTCAAGACGTACTGAAACTCAATCCTGGACAGCGTGCAGTGATCAGCAATGGGAGGGTGAGTGGGCTCCAGCTTATGCATAGTTAAAAACTGACAATGGATGCAGTCAATCAGATCAATGGCAGAAAATCCAGGGTTTTTCCTCAGTCTAAAAGAACCACGCCACTAATGAGTGAACACATATACTTATGGCTGTGTAACTTCTGCTTAGGGCTGACCCAAAATTCATATCTCGATATTTTTTAGCTGGATGGCGATATAAGATATATCTCGATTTTTTTTTTTTTAAAGCCATAAGTTAAGAACAAAAAGAGAGTTCTTAGTCACACTGTGTCCCAGATGTCACACAGGCACTTTTATTTACATACAGCGTAGATGTACACGAAGAAA
>NW_005187410.1:5647050-5661701 GCF_000239375.1 Pundamilia nyererei
TGGGAGGGTGAGTGGGCTCCAGCTTATGCATAGTTAAAAACTGACAATGGATGCAGTCAATCAGATCAATGGCAGAAAATCCAGGGTTTTTCCTCAGTCTAAAAGAACCACGCCACTAATGAGTGAACACATATACTTATGGCTGTGTAACTTCTGCTGTTATTTTTTGGCATATGGGTAAAGGCTCATGAGTAAAAGTAACCCCACCTACATAAAAACTCAGTCCTGGTGATTTTTCTCTGGGCAAAAACCAAAGCTCTTTGGTGCTCGAAAATTTCATAAGCAGGAAAAGCCCTGCAGTCATGCTACACACGGAGGAAGCAAATGTGTGCAATAGTGTCATATTTTCTGTGCATAAGCAACTTCCCAATATTCTAATCGGAAACACAATAAATAAATAAACTGTGTGTGATCACAGTCTGAACAAATAGCCAGCCACAGTTCAACTCATTTTAACTCAAAGCTTCTCTCCCTTAATGTAGTAATGCAGCTTGTACAGATTCCGAAAACCACGGGAAATTAATAAGCAGTACAAAAGTATTGTTAGAAAATCACACAAAATTAATCACATGATTAATATCTACCTCTATTCTTTAAAAGTAACACATCCAGCTTTGAAAATGTATTAAACTGTTTTAGATGTTTAATTTCAGTATACGACTAACTTAATGAAACTATTGCCCTGTTCAAAATTAAGTGTGACAGTAACTTGGCAACTAATGATCTAGAAGATGACTTGTTCTTGTAAGAAGTTTCACTGGGATAAGGTTTTTGACTTGAGACTCACCAACTATCAATTTCCTTGTGACTTGAAAAATAGTTACTTTGACAGGCAGCTGATTCTTTAGATGGCTTCTCTTGAATAGAAAACATTTTATTGCCAGTGACAAGAAGCACTGGTGGTGTTGTTTGCTACAGCAGAGAAAGATTCTCCATGCAGCTGCACTTTTGGAGGATTTTTCCCTCTAGTGTTTTCAGAGTGCTTTCTTAGCACTGTCATATCAGCATGTCTATTTCTCAAAGGTCACAAGTGGCAGGCACGGCTGTGTGTGTGTGTGTGTGTGTGTGTGTGCACGTGCTCACTGTACATGTGTACAGAGCTGGTGACTGATGTCTCAGCAACGGCAATGCTGACAACCACGGATAAAGAGGCCAGTCTCTGTGATGGCAGTAACAATTAATATTATCTTACTTTGCTCTGCTGCAGTGGTAGGGCTCTTCTCCCAGAATAGAAAAACCAGGCAGCCTCACTGAATACCGTGACTTTAAGTGGATAAAACACTGTGTCACAATCACATTACATTTAACATCCCCTGGGAAAGTTGTACATAATACATGGTGAGATAAGAATGGGAAAAGTCGTGTTCTGACTGTGTTATTTTCCTCATGTTAGATCCTTGGTCCGTTTGAAGAGCAGGAAGAATTCACTGTGGAGGATTTCCACTTGCTGGAAAAGATTACTCTGAGCGGTTCTGCAGAGAAAGTCAAAGCCAGAGTTAAACAGATGGGAATGAAGCCAAAGCAGTATGTTTGTATTTCTTTTTGGCCTACTTGTCTCTTTTAAGTGTCTGTGATAGAAATGTGTGCATCTGTTTAAGCGTTCCCTCTGTGTCACCTTTGCATTAAGTTTGTCTAGAATTATCTGTTAGTGTAGGATTTTCTTTTTTCCTCATGTATCAAATGTTTGAAAGTATTCTGTCATGAAGAAATGTCACTTTCTCAGTTTTAAGGTACAGTAGCCTGATTAAGGCGTGACTCTGCCTATTTAAAGCTTGATATTATATTGCGCAAGGGCTGGTTAACATCTTCACTAACACAAATGCTTTAAAGAAAATGACAAACTGATTTTTTCCCCCCTCAGTGCCAGTGACTTAGTTATGAAAGTTGATGCCCTGCTAACTGCAGCCCCCAAAGGAGAAGTCAGAAGAGATGTCCACTTTATCAAAGACACCCACAGGTGGGATTTCTTTTTCCCCGTTGGGATCTGTAGTCTCATTGGAAGGTATTCATGCTCCTTTTTTTGTAATGGGCCTGAAAATTGCAATGCCATCATTTCAAGGAGTGCTGAGCTGCAAGTCTTTTGATTTGCAGTTCTGCTGATTAAGGATTGTATGACGTTGTTTGTTGAATTCGCTCTGGTGTGCTTTTTTTGTTCCTCAGCGTGCTTCATCTCTCTCCACGTGAGAACGAGGTGTTCTATGATGTTGTGGCAATCGTTGACCCCCTCACAAGAGAAGCACAGAAGATTTCCGCCCTTCTGACTGTAAGCTGTAGTGCATTTTTATATTTTTCCCCATTATTCTTTATCATTTTCTGATATAGGAAGAACTTATAAAATCACACCTAAAATCACTTTCAATGTAGGAAGGGTAGAAAGACATGCAGATTGCTGAGGTAAAAAAAATATGATAGACTGTGTCATTTTCAGGATCATACTGGGATCCATTTTAGTCTTTATATTCTTTTATAGACTTTACTTTAAATAAAATAATTATTTGTTTATTGGAATTATTGGAAAAAAATGTGAAGAAAGAAAATGTGTATGTGGCATTAACATAAATTAATTTGGCCAGAAAGTTTTCACAACATCCATCCAGCCATCCATTCTGTTCCGCTTATCCTTGTCAGGGTTGCTGGAGCTGGAACCCTATGGCAGCTACTCAGCTACCATAGGGTGAGAGGGACGGTATAGTCTGCCAGTCTGTCACGGGCTAAAACATAAACACATACAGCTATTTGTACTCACATTCACATGGGCAATTTAGAATTACCAGTTAAGCTAACCCCACTAACTGCATGTCTATGGACTGTGGGAGGAAGCACGAGTGCCCGGAGAGAACCCACGCAAACATGGGGAGAACATGCAAGCTATAGACAGAAAGACCCCGGACAGGTGGTGGAATGGAACTCAGGACCATCAGGGGATTGTACCATCAGGGCCTCCGCCCCTTACTGCTACTTGGGTGGCTGTGGCTCTGGTGGTAGAGCAGATCAGCTACTGATTGGAAGGTTGGTGGTTTGATCCTTGGCTTCCCCAGTCTGCATACCAAATATCCAAGATACTAACCCCAAGTTGCCCTCCGATGCGTTCTTCGGAGTGTGAATGTGTGTGAATGTTGGTTAGTTTGCACTTGAGTTTAGAAGTGCTTGTATGAGTAGGTGTGAATGGGTGAATGAGGCATGTTGTATACTGCGCTTTGAGTACTCCGGGAGAGTAGAAAAGCGCTATATAAGAATCAGTCCATTTACTTAACACACAATGCACAATACACCTGATCCCTATTATGGGTCCTGCAGGTGGTGAGCCCACAGAAGGGCGGACCCAGGTCATCGCTTCGGGCTGCACCAAGCCTAAGCCCCCTCCCTCCACACACACACACACACACACACACACACACACACACACACACACACACACACACACACAAAACATAACATACAGGAACCTCGTGGGTGCCGATTAATGGAGGGGGAAATTACGTGGTGCTGTTGGCTGGTGGTGGCCTACAGCTCGCACTGTAGCAGTGCACAGCACAGTGTGACGCATTGGGAATGAGAATTAGCTCTTCCAAGTCTGAGACAATGGTTCTCAGAAGGAAAAGGGTGAAGTGCCTACTCCACATCAGAGACGAGTTGCTGCTCCAAGTGGAGGAGATGAAGTATTTCGGGGTCTTGTTCATGAGTGAGGAAAGAGGGGAGTGGGAGTGGGAGACTGACAGATGGATTGGTGCAGTATCTACAGTGATGCGAATGCTGTATCAATCCTTTGTGATCACTTGTAGTGAAGGGAGAGCTGAGCGTAAAAGCGAAGTAGTCAATTTATGGGTTGATCTACATTCTTACATTCTTACCCTTACCTATGCTCATAGGCTCTGGGTAATGACTGAAAGAATTAAATCATGGACACAAGCAGTAGGAATGAATTTTCTCTGAAGGGTGGTTGTGCTCTTGTAGACAGGGGAAAGATTAATTCTTTCGTGAGGGACTGAGAGTAGAGCTGCTCTTTCTCCACGTCAAAAGGAGCCAGTTGAGGATGTTTGGTACCCGATGAAGTGTTTAAGAAATGTCCTACCAGGAGAAGGCCCTAAGTAGACCCAGGACTCGCTGGAGAGATTATGTCTCTTCTTGGGAATGCACCTGGATGAGTAGGGGACAGGTGGGAATAGGGATGTCTGGACTTCTGTAATTCTCTAACTGCTGTGTCTGGGACCTGGCCCTGGATAAGCAATAGAAAATGGATGGACGGACGGAAGGATGGTTGGATGGATGAAAATGTATTCGCCCCCTTTCTTATTTTATTGTCTATTTGTCACATTTATGTATTTGATATTCACAAATTGTAATGTTAATGAATGAAATGATCGTCATTTAAAAAACTGCATTTTATATTTGCTTAAAATATCTAAGTAATATAATTTATTAAAGGGAAAAAGCTATCCAAACCTACCTGGCTCTGTGTGGAAAAAAGAAATGACCTCCACCCTTTTCCCTAAATAAATGTAAAATTGCATTTTAAACTAACCCTGGGTGTCTTTGTCTAATATTTAAAAAAAGAAAGAAAGAAATGAGTAAGGGGACAGATACTTTTTCACAGCACTGTAGTACAAATACAACATGTCAGATACTGAACTTGAGTAAAGTTTGTATTCATCTTTGTATTATTTTCAGTTGACTTGAAAATCATTGCATTGTAATTGAACTGAGATTTACTCAAACTTTCATATCTTGCAAATGCAATTGTACTATATATAATATAATATTTTTTATAGATATAATTATATAAGATATTTTTCTTTAACTGAAAAAATAATTTTTGAAACGTATGTAAGGATATCTATGCTTTCCCATTGAAGAACTTTTAAAAGTTCAATATAATAAGTAACTAGTAAGAAAACGGCTCACGTGTGTTTTAACACATTTCAGCCACTTTAAGTTGTACTTGTTTCTTGATTTTTAACTGGGTCATATTTTCTGTGAATCCTGCAGGTGCTCAGTCAAGTGGTCAATGTGAGACTGCAGGTGTTTATGAACTGCAGGGCCAAGTTATCTGAGATGCCTCTCAAGAGGTAAGATCTAGCTCCAACAGTAATTAAATTTTCCTGTTTGGCTTGTTTGTGTATCCTCTTACTGCTGCAGACTTAGCATCTCTAACTTGGCCCGTCCTTTATACTGCACAGATGCAATCTGCTTAATAATAGTACCTTATTGCTTTGGGCCTCCACTTGCATCTCTGGGCAAATTGCTTACAACCTTCATTGTTGCAGTTCAAACCATGCAGTGAAAACAATAGTAGTAATAATAAAAAAAAAAAGCAAATTAAAGGTTGAAACTGTTCATCAGCATTCAGCTCAGATGTGGTGTGGGCTTTTATTTATTTATTTTTGTGAAAAAGAAAGATGACCAAAACCAAAAATCCTTCAAGAATTAAATCTTCACTTTCCAGGGATGATTTTCATAATGACTTGAATTGACCAGACATAGTACCAGTATAATTAAGGATATGTCCCTCCACAAGTCACTGGCACATCTACTCTCTTCAACCCATCCACTCCATGTCCTCCCAACTGACAACTTGCCTGTATTTGATGTAACTGACGACTTGCTACATTTATATCAAGTAGCCAATAAAAGTACACTATATGATCTAAGTAAACTAAATGTCTACAATCAAACCGCAGTATTAATCCTCTAATAGTTCAGCATATAACAACAAAGACATGTATCATAGTATTTACCTTTGTGGGAAAGGTGTTTTGTGTTTTGCTTTCTTTATATGCAATTTTCACTTTCTGCCTGACTAAATGTGAGCTCATGGGTGAAGGACAGACTCTAAAAAAACAACAAACAGGATCACCCAGCCACACATTGTTGTTGGCGTTGCTGGAGATCTGTGGTTTGTGGAAAAAGTACCCTTTTAAGAAAGAAATGTCCTAAAATATTATATATCATTAAATACTCTCGCTAGAAAAATCTGAAAGTGGACTAATTTTATACTATTATTTATTTATTTTTTAATCTTTTTTTTAACGCAAAGTATCTACTTCGTTTTACTTTTTAGAGCCACAGGCTTGGTAATCTTACAGCTCGCCCCTGGAGATACTGCTGATGGTGGGAACACATGAATCCTGCTCTATGTCACTGGATTCATTTTAGTCAGTAGTGTACTTCTCATAGCAGTGAGACTGCCGCAGTGACCACAGGGCTGCTCATCTTCTTTCTCTCACTTTTCGTCTTGTGGGGAATTGGCCATCTCACAAATTGGAACCAATCAAATGAGCACTCTGTGTTTCTTGTAGTGTGCTTGGTTTTACCTCCTAAACTTTAACTTTCTCTACTGCTCCCATCTCACTCTGGAGTCACCACATTGCTGCTGTAGTTGGTAATAACTTCTGAGAATTCTCATTCTAAATAAGAAATGTGTTATAGGCATTGCGAATTAAAAGAATTAGCATTGGTAATGTTTATCTGCCACGTTATTTACACTCATTACAAGTCTTCTGTGTCAGAGGGCACACTGAAGAAAAGCAATTAGCATAAAGATTAGCCTGGAGCTAGCCTCTGCACCAATTGTAATGATGGAGAAAGAGAAGTTTCCAGGTACACAGAGTGCAGCACGTAGTTCTGTTATTGGTTGAGCAGGAACACTGGCAGTAATAGAATTAGATTCCTCACTTTGAAGAAATTGTATATACCCAGCTGTCACAACAGGGCCCATCTCTCGTGTCTCAGAAAGAAGACTATTGCACAACATGTCATCATTTCAGTGCTTGCTGAAGAGGACAATGAGTTTTTGGATGGAATTTTTATCTCGGTCCAGTGGAAAAAGGTTCGGTCTTTTATTTGTTGCATATTATAGGTCATCCAATGATAATCAGTGAATCCTTCCCACCTGACCCACTCTGAATCATTTCTCTTAAATACCTCTAGTATATTTAATTACCTTGATACCTAAAAGTAGATTAAAAAAAGTAATCTGTTTTAACCAGCCACTTATTCAACATATCTAGTGAATTATTCAATAACAGATAAAGCATCCAGGGTACCAGTGCTGGATTCTGTTACTCGATGTCGTAGACGTTAAATTGGTTTCATTTTTGATCTTGAAACTATGACACATCTCAGGATATTTATGCTCAAACTTACTTATAGATAATTGTTCTGGCTTTAGGTTGTGACACTTGGAGTGTGTGTAAAAAAAGATCTTGTTGTGTGTTTTAACAGAGCTGTACTTTTAGGCTTGGAAATGCCATGTAGCTGTCTCATATACTAAGTTATGAGGACTAAAAGGTTTTGGAAAAAGGACTTGTGAAATTACAAGATGCTCATAATAGGCTGAAATATTTATACAGAAAAAAATAAGCTGATCTTGAGGTCAGTTTATTATTTTTTTTTGTTGAACTGAAATTTATGGAATGGCCCTTAACTTGATTTTGCTTGTCTTCACAGTTTTTACCGCTTTGTTTTGGAGCCGGATGTTATTTTCTTGGCCAATGACACCGTGTCTCCAGGGCCAGTTGCCCGCTTCATGGAGCTCCCAGAAACTCCGCTCCTCACTCTTAATATGATCACACCTGAGAGCTGGATGGTGCAGGCAGTCCGGAGCCCGTATGACTTGGATAACATCCATTTGCAGGAGGTATTGTAATGCTGAGTCATTATACCCAGTGATCTCATCATTCTCACATTTAGGTAGCGCCAAAGTGCTTCCCCCCCCATCTATTTTAGTGCTCTGTAATTTGTTTTTGTTTTTTTCTTTCCAGGTGAACAGGGTTGTGGCAGCAGAATTTGAACTGGAGCACCTCTTGCTAGAGGGCCACTGCTTTGACCTGTCAACTGGCCAGCCTCCTCGTGGACTTCAATTTACGCTGGGCATGAGCCGAGACCCACTCATGTATGACACCATTGTCATGGCTAACCTGGTCAGCAACCTTTTATACTACAACCCAAATTTTCTTGCACTGTGTTAAGTCCAGAAGCATAGCTTCTTTGCACTAGGATTGAGAATGAATCATATTTTAATTGCCATTACTAAGGCCATTTCCACCAAAACAGGGATACTTCCAGCTGAAAGCAAATCCTGGAGCCTGGATCCTAAGATTACGTAAAGGGAGATCAGAAGAAATCTATCAAATCCTAACGTGAGTTCTTCTCTGTTTTTATTTCTTCATCATCAGTTAAGCAGGTAACAGTCAACATGCCGTCAAAGGAGCTCTCAAAAAAGCCCAGATGATTCCAGGGTCCTATTTGTGACAAATGATAAATCTTCACAATATCCTACTGCGTGCTGCACTCCACAATGCAGGTCATTGTAGTCTACCACAATAAGGAGAGTACTGGAGAGTAAAGGTTAAAACCAGGTTTAAAACTTACTGCAAGTTCAGTGTAGCAGTATTTGTTTGACAATAGCAGAGTCAGTCACCTGTTCTCAGCCCAAACTACATCTCACTCACAAAACTAAGAAAAAAGGACCAGATTTATTCGTGTTTATGTTCATTTGTACAATTCTAAACATCCTATGCCTATCTTGTCTGGTGGGTACAGAGCCACAAGCATGAAAACTGTTTTGAAGTCCTGATATTTCTAGATAGACCTAAGTTATCTAAGTAAATAAGTCGTGTTTATTGGGCACCTTTATCCATAGCTCAACATCAAAGTTGCTTTCAGCTAACTCTCCATTTCATTCTGGTAGCTATGAAACCCATCACTATGGCAACGTGGACCACTGCTGACATTGTAGCAATGCAAGGTTTTGATGAGTGCTCAGAGTTCTGCTCAGCATTGAGCTGAGAGAGACAGGTAGGAGGAAAGGGTCGCTATTAAAGAGAAGACAGAGTAGAGAGATGATTCAGCTGGTCACCTGCCATGGCATCCACCTCAGACAACAGAATATCAGCAGCAGAATGTGTTTTAGTTAGGATGGCGTAGGAGTCAAAGGCTCCACATACTAAAGTGAGCGAGCTGTGGTTGTCTTAATTTTCCTGGATAAATAAAAACATTACTTTGCTTTGGTTTGTTGGATAAATATCTAGCAAATGCAGCTTTTTCAGTCCTTGCACTCTTTGAATTCTGCACTTGAAATGTGCTTTTTGCACTTTTCAGTTTGATCTAAAATAAATCAAATTCTTCTTTTTTCAAGGGAACCTCTTTTTACTTCGTAACATAACAAAGCGGCAGTGGCTTACAGCAAAGTGGTGGTAATCCCAACTGTGTATGCGAGTCTGTATGGGCATTTCTAGTGCGCTGGTCCAGATGTCCCTACAATCACAGATACTTTTCTCTCTGGCTATCCTCACATAAGATTTAGGACACATACAGCCCTCGGTTCTTCTCGAATCATTTCAGACAACCAAGATTTATCCCCCAATCCTCCAGGTGAAGCTAAGAGGTGATGTCATTTTTCACCTTGGCAGTGTCATTATTCTTGTGGTTAGCGGCACTCTGCTCTGGTTAGGTGGCCGATCAGAGCCTAGTGGGAGTGTCTGCGCTCTCCAGTCCCAGAGTGTGAATTTTCCTCTTCCACCCGTGCTGCCAAGACACCTCGCTCTGACAGCGATGAATGAGATGGCCAGCTCTCCTCTTCTCAGAGCAGGGATACAGATTGATCTCTCGTGCTTTCTAAAACAAGCCCTAAAGACTGACTTGCACCGTTGACAGCAGAAGGGGCAAAATACAAGCAGCACTTGAGCACGAGCGGTGGAGGGGTGCATTGGCTCCAATGAGAGAGGGGCATTTATCATAGTGATAAGGTTAGATTTTTGCCTTTAGTAAGCATTGAGGTTGTAATGGCTTGTAGTGCATCATGGCCTATTGCTCATCTCCGCCTGAAGTTTGCTCTCTGGTGTTTCACCATTAGGCCCAGCAGATTCAGCCTGCCAAAACACATTCTGTGCTGGGAAAATCATTCCTAAAACAATTACATTGAAAGGCTGTTTTACGGAATCAATACTGCACAGACTTTCTCATTAAATCTACGAGTATATAGAGCAAGGCTGGGAAGTAGTGATGGGTAAAATAATGGTAAGGTGATTCTTAATGATGATGGAGGGTAATGAATATGGTCAGAGTGTGACCCTGGCAGCTGTCCCACTATTTGCTTTTAAGTGTGTGCTCACACTGTCGGTCCATTAGCAGCTGTTGTCTCCTTCATGTGTTATTTCCATGGGTGAAGCATGTAAAGCAGTCTCTGCCACTGATCACATGTATTTCCCTTTAATGTTTGCAACAGAGACACTACAGGTCTTAGACTGATTGCGTTACTTGAAATATTAGCTCTGGTGTTCTAATGTTCTTTGAACACAAAATCAGCGAAAAACAAATGCTTTAAATGTATTTCTGTCTATTTGAGTTTCACATTTTTCAGCTTAGCAAAACTTCTAGATTATAAGCTTGAATGATCAATTTGCAGTAGCAGTGTTAAAAACAGGGATTTAAATCCTAGGAACGTTAATTTTATTGTTCTTATTTAAACACGTTTATTATTTTGCCTAACAGAGACTTGACTTATGACTGTTGATGAATGTATGTCTGTTTCTACGTTAAAGTCTAAATTCTTTACATGTATATCTGTGAGCTGCAGATTGTTTGACAAATAAAAAAAGTATTAAAACTCTCAGTAACAATTAGCATTTTCTCACTCTTTATCCACTTTTTCAGGCACGATGGAACTGATTCACCTGCAGATGCCGGTGATGTTATAGTTGTGCTGAACAGTTTCCATAGTAAGATCATCAAAGTCAGGGTGAGTGTGTTTCCTGTTGGATGTGCTACTGTAAATGTCACACTGAAAATGCTTTTCTTCAGTTTTCTATGATATACGGATCACAAATGAATGGTGTGAAGACAACTTAACACAATCCAAGCTAAAATACACTGGACAAAAGTCTTGAGCCACCTCTTATTTCTTTATGTTTTGCTTCCAATGAGTCAGACTTTTAAATGGTCTAAGCAGGGTGCTCTTAAAAAAAGTTGAGGAAACTTGACAATTGAATTAAAAAGAAAAAGTGACAGGATCACAGAGATGCATCTGGTCCCATAATCATAATAACAGTTTGTCTCAAGGCACTGTTGTTGTACCATCTGGTTTTGGTCCACCACGCAGTACCATCTGGAAAGAATATGATTGGCAACAGCTTCATTTCTCAGCATGACAATGAGCAACAAACACACTGCCAATGAAGTAAAAACATACCTGGGCAAAACACAGTGGAACACTATCAGTCATGGATTGGCCTCCTGAGAGCCCTGAGTCTTATTGAAGCAGGGTGGGATCATCTTCAGAGAGAATGGAAAATAAAAAGACAGCCAACATACAAAGAAGAGCTTTTAATTTCCTTCAAAGAGCTTGGAGAACTATTCCTGAAGACTACTTAAAGAAATTACAAGAAAGCTTGCCTGAGAGAGTTCCCGCTGTGTTGAAGAATAAAGGTGGTCATGCCAAATATTGACTTTCAAGCCTGTTAAAATTGTACAAATATTTCCAATGTATGTATGCGCATTTTTTAAGTCCCTGCAGCTATTTCTCATTTTTCTCACCAAATATAAAGAAATTAGAGCTGGAAGTTTTCTAAGATGTGCCTAGGATTGACTGATTACAAATTAATGGTGTCAAAACAATTTTACATAACCCATGCTAAAATATTTTCCAGTATTGTTTTATTTTCTGTGTATTTTATATTTATAGGTGCAAAAAAAGGCAGACAAGCTTGGCGAAGATCTTTTAAGTGAAGCTAGTGAAAGCAAAGGCATATGGGAATCCATAGCAAGGTGCGTAATCTCTTCAAATACAGCTTATATTTGGTTGGCTTTAGGTTTAAAGCCCTTCTCCAGCTGACAGGCAGTAACAGCTGTGAGCTCATTGATGGATTGATAGATGTGCTGATGCGCCTTCCATTTGTCAATTATACATTGCGGTTTCAGGAGATCTTACTCCTCCCCTGGATCCAGACTGCAATATTATGCTGTAAGATCTAGTCTTGCAAAAAATATGTGCTTCTGTAGGTATGTGTGTGCATTTGTGTGTTTTCCTCCCAAATCCTTCCTAACTGTGTGATCCTGTCTCCTCACTTAATGCTTGCTGTGTGAAGTGTTTGGAGCACATTTGAGAAAAGGTAGGCAGTTTTGCTGCAAACCATTTAACACCTAATACCTCTCGTCATACTCATTAGCATGCAGTGTTTATTGGTCGCTTTTAGTGCTCTCATAAGTATTGTAATGAATGGGAATCAGTCGTGATATTCTATTCTAATGGTAATACTGTAGAGAGGATTTTTTTATTCTTTTTTTTGCATTTGTTTATTCATGTGATGATTTTTTTTTCTACGATTTCAGCAAGTCGTGAGGTAATTTGCAGCCTGTATTCATGCGTAAGGTCAACTTTTTTTTTTTTTATTGTGTTCACTTGCATATATCTGCACACACACAGCATTAAGCTGTATTGTTCAGAATCAGAAATAATAGCCATAAACAGTGCTACGGGATTCATCACAAATCCTGTTTTGCTGACATAAGTAACATAAAGTAGGAGTGTTTAGCTTGATTTTTTTTCCTTGTTCTGGGAATATGTATGTCACCTGTCTGCTGGAACAGAGCAGAAGAGCAGTACCCAGTGCTTTCATATTTCATGTTGGATGGTATTTCACTATGTTTAGCCTACTTCAGCCTCTGATTGAAGCACTGGAGAAGATGTTATATGGGGACTGAAGTTCAGCTGGTGCACTTTGAGCAGGTGGTTAAACCCTGACAGAGTTTGGTAGAAAGAAACAGCTTGTCTGATGTCATCGTTTGTGATCTTTTGTTATTGAGTTTTTGTGCTCTAGCATCAGACTAAATGAGACTCATTAATGATTTATCTTGTGATGACCTTATACCTGCTGCTATACTTAAAAAGTAGAGTGAATTAATGAGTGGAGAAGCTCTCCTACTGAAAGACGATAGGAGTGAGGGGAAGTTTTTTCAGCTTTGTTGCTTAAGTGGACTTCTTCGCCACAGTGCTGGATCTGTTATGCCTGGAGCCTCACATTCAGTAGTGTGCTGTATTTGCTATTGGATTGTATAGTGCTTATCAGGTCTAGATATTATTTGTGGGCCCTATATCCTGGGGTGTTTTTGTATTATGAAGTGTAGCTAAATGTTACCATAAAAAAGTACTTGCAGTCAGAGATATAACTGAAGTACCAATGAATGATCTAGCATGTCCTTGATGTGCTGGCAGAGGTGCTTGGAGAAGGATCACTGCTGCTAAATAATGAAGCAAATTGAACTGGATGGATTCTTAAGACCATTTCTAACTTAGTTGCATTTATTATCCCATGATAGGCTTATATTTAAATAATGACAATACCCATGGCATTAAAATGTTACATAAAATGCTTAATAAGATGGTTTCTAGGGGGGAAAATCTCCCTTAAGTGGCTGTAATGTATATATCTAAAATTAAAATTCAGTTGCATTTGTAGACGAGAGTGCTTTCTTTCCTCCTTTCAAAACTAGGACAGGCAAGTCTCGAGTCTGTTAGAAGCCTGTTGTCCATAAGAGAGGATATCTCTTCTCATTAACATCCTGCAGAGCAAAGAGTAGAAAAAAACAACTGTCTGAAACTGAGGATTAAGAGCCAGCGTGAAGCCTCAAGTTTTGGCTCACATGAATTAATTGTACACATACTGAAGTGGTCATTTGACACTTTTAAACATATTTAATGTGAATTTCCACCATTATAACAATAAACAGTCGAGTCCTTTACTATTTGGATAGTAACACTATTTTTTTCTTTTGTAATCTTGCCTCATACGTCACTATTATAAAATAAAGATGTGACTGAAGTGCAGTTCTTCTATATTCATTCAAGAGGTATGGGAAAAATCTTGCATTAACTGTTTAAAAAGTAAAGCTTTTTTATGCATAGTACTTCATTTTGAAGGGCAATCGACTTAGGAGCAGTTAAACTGTCAAGTGAGGCCATTTATCACAATATTCAAAACTTAATTTAAAATCTGGAGTTGATTCAAAGTGTTGAGCTTGTATTTATTAGCTATTCAGTAGAACTCTTGATAGAACGTCCAGAGAGAAAAGTATCTTCACAACATCTAACCAAATCAAGTAGCAGAATCAAGAGACACCTTCATGAATGCAAATACAGAGGCCTGACAAGAAGGTTGTAAACCACTGGCTGCGCTAAGGAGCAGGAAGGCCAGATGAAGGAAACAGAACAGTACGGAGAAGGAGGAAAGCAGCATGCCAAACACCAGATACCACATTATCTGTCAAACATGGTGGAGGCAATGCTTTGGCATAAGTATGTGTGGCTGCCAGTGGAATAGAGTCACTAGTGTTTATGCATGATGATAGAATTCTAAAGTGTACAGACTCTACTCTCTGCTTGGATTCAGCAAATTGCTGCAAAACTTATCACTCATTGCTTTGTAGTAGGGCTGCACGATTTTGCATAAAATGAGAATCACGATTTTTTTGGCTTAGAATTGAGATCACGATTCTCTCACGATTTTCTTTTCCAATATAAATATTTATTGCACTTATTAACTGCACATCAACTTCGTAACAGTTGAAACTGAACATAAAAACAACAAATGTCTCACATTTTGTTGTTGCTGCAAAATGTTGTACTGCTTGAAATTCCGTCTCCACCGTTGCTCGAC
>NW_005187410.1:5662748-5672507 GCF_000239375.1 Pundamilia nyererei
TGCCTCTGCCCTTTGTCTCTAGCATGGAAAAAAATTAAGTAATTGTTTCTACCCAGCCTGAGGAACTTTAGCAGTGTTTGTTATGCTGCTCTTAGAAATGCCAAGCATGTGGACCACATGGGGTGTGAGAGAGAGCAGCGCTGATGTTACCTGAGGGAGATGTTCAGGTTTTAGGTGAAGGGTGCTGTGAAAAGCACATTTGTGTCATTGTTTTTCTAAACTGAATCCAGATAGCCGGAATAGAAAGTGTTTTCCGTGTATTTATTTGCTGAAATCCTTGTTATTAGGTTATCTTATATTGCTCTGTATATACTGAGATTGAGTAAGGCAAATGTATTGATTCTCCATAATGGAGAAACTGAATGTTATTTTTAACCTGTCATGGTGTGTTGCGCGTGTATATAGGTGTATTAGTAGTTACAATGGGGGCAATGAATGACTCGGTAAATGTCGAAACACCCTGTTCAATCTAAATAGGCAGAGGGCAAACAGAAGTAGAGCTTTGTCCAGTTGGTGTTGTCCACAGCTCAGGATTTATACAGAGCTCTGTGGACCCTTCCAGAGATCCAGATTATCTTGGGTGAGTCAGCCAAACAGGTTCTCACCTGACCCTCCAAAGCTGCTTATCTTGGGAACCCTGTTGTTGTGCTGGAGGCCCTTCATAATGCCTGGCTTAGTCATGGCAGGCAGTCGGCTTCCCCAGATCCCACCGATGTGTGGTGACTACCCAGAAGCCAACTGTTCAACTATCAAGAGTCATACTTTATCTTGAAGAGGACTGCAGGCACATTATTTTCAGAACTACAGATTTAAAATAAGTAAATAAAGGGCCATCGCTGAGTTTGTGTTTTGTGGGTATATCTTTCTTATCGGTAAGATGTGCCTGAAAGAGTTGGTTTTAGAGGACATGCAGGGACAAACTGTATTCTCCCTCCCCTCCCTTCACACCTCCCTCTCACTCACTGGTGTCTTCCTGAAGCCTGGGGGCTGAGGTTGTGGTTGTGATTGAGTGTGGGAGAGACACTCCTTCCCTCATCAGCAGTCTATTACAGACAAGGACACAGTTTGACTGCAGACTCATCTACCCTCCAGCACAAGTCCTGATTTCTGTCCGCTAAATGTGCCTTGCATCATGAACCACTGCTCTTTAGTAGCGGTTAGGGTATGTTGATGCATTCCCAAGTGTGGAGAGTGTCCTTACTTTGGATTTTTCCTGCATTTGTGCCCTTATCTCAGCATATAAATATTTTAGCTCGTCGATTTTTATCTGTTCTTTTACATTTAAGTTAATTAAAAAGCTAACATTTGTCTGAAAGGTAATGTGCTGACTTGCTTGGCATTATCTTCATACGTGTGTTCCACATTACTTTACAAAATCACTCCGATCTTCTGTCTTCAAGTTTGAAAAGCTACTAGTCTTTTTTTCTAAAACACTGTTGATTTATTTTTTTAATTAATTAAATTATATAACCTTTATTTATACAGGTAGTTTCAGTTTCTCATTTACAAGAGAGACCTGTGTCCAACAAACAATACAGTTTTTTTTCATCTGCTATGCAACTAATAGAGTACTCATTCCCATACTAGGCTGATTCAGTTCAATTTCCATTTCTTAAAAAAATAAAAATATTTAAGTCATTTAAATCATTCAGTTGTAATCATGGTATTCCTTCAGGGCCATTCTTCCTGTGTACCCTCATCCAGCCACACAGGGTAGTAGGGCAACGGCCATGTGGATAATTCTTTAAAAAGGGGTCTGATATAATTGCACCTGAACCATCCCAGTTTTAATTATGAAATGAATCTGTAGAAAGCAACAGCATAAAGGTTTAAATAAACTGTGAGGATCATAATTTCAATCAAATCTGGAAGCAATGGAAACATGTTTACAAAAAAATAATTAAAAGAGCTACTATAGATAAGTCTGCATGTTTCTTTGGAAGTCTCTCCTCAGGAAAAGCTGCCACAGACTTTCCACATGAAGAAGACTGTTGCTTTTAAAGGGGATAATGGACACTGATGTAATTGGCTTGATTTTTATCCAAGCCCTAACACAATTAACTATAATGTATGATAATTCATTTTTGCATTACAACCCATTTTCTTTTGAAGTGGCACAAACGCCACACTGTGTCAAAATTGCACCAGTGAATTGTAATAGTGCACTTACACTTTACAGCTTGAATCATAAAAATGGTGCCAGAAGTATTTGTGTCATCCCTGCCAAAGTCATCAATCCTATGACACGATGCTCTCGTTTAAAGCAGGTCATCTATGCATAAATCTTAAGTGATTTGCTTTTTCAAATGAATCGTTCACTTTGTATCATGGACTCTGTTAATGTTGTGGGGATGGAAACATGAAGAGCTGAATAATGTTTGCTGGGTCTGTTCTAAAACTTTATTTCAGCCCTCTCGTTGGGAGCCAGCAGGAGCTGAAAATCATATCAAAAGTGTTGATTTCCACAGCATTTCCATCCCCATTATTATCATTTTATTTGAATAAATCATCTCGGCGTGTTGCATCGCGTTGCATGGTTTGTTTGAAAGTGTTTTCTGATGGCTGTTACAGCTGCTGTTACCTCTGGCAGTACAAAAGCATGGTGGCTGTTGGCTTAGTTTTTATTTATCGTCACTCTATGAAAAACACGCATCCAATCCAAACACAACTGACTCGTGTATCATGGTCTCATTTACAGCATCACAGGTGGTGGCTCAAAGAAGGATGACGGAGAGAAGAAAAAAGACGACGTTCTGAACATTTTTTCTGTGGCCTCGGGCCATCTGTATGAGCGTTTTCTGAGGTGGGTCAGTTTTACTTTCCAAACACGCACTTCCTTTTCAAGCGCTACGCATTGTGTTCCTCTTATCCCTGATCCTCAAACTTAACCTTTTCCCATTCTGTCTCCAATTCAGAATAATGATGCTGTCTGTGCTTCGGCATACACAAACACCTGTCAAATTCTGGTTTCTCAAGAATTACCTATCTCCTTCTTTCAAAGTAAATCTTTACTACATCACATAAATATTTCGCTAGGCAAACCCAGCTTTTGTATTTCATTAATTTGACCTCTGGACTTCATTTTTGCTGTGGTCAGGACACCATCTCTCACATGGCAGAGTCATACGGCTTTCAGTATGAGTTAGTGCAGTACAAGTGGCCCCGTTGGCTCCACCAGCAGACTGAGAAGCAGAGGATTATCTGGGGATATAAGATCCTCTTCCTGGATGTTCTATTCCCTTTAGCTGTGGACAAGATCATCTTTGTGGATGCCGACCAGGTAAAGATCAAACAGAAATGACGTAGGAAACCGCTATATTGGCGTGTGCAACTGAAAGCAAGACTTTTTGAAGTGTCATCTGTTCTTTGGCTGCTTACCAAAGTCTGTCTTTGCTGCGTGTTGCAGATAGTTCGAGCTGATTTGAAAGAGTTGAGGGATTTAGACTTGGAGGGTGCTCCTTATGGCTACACACCATTTTGTGATAGCCGCAGAGAGATGGAAGGGTATCGTTTCTGGAAAACTGGATATTGGGCATCACATCTGGGACACAGGAAGTACCACATCAGGTAAACTTCTACTAATCATTTGATCTCTGATGTTTTACATTTTGCTGAGAAAATCAGCAACTGCCCTGAATGTTTGCCACTTGCGAATGTCTCTCACTGTAAAATGATGGACTTTAAAATTGTTTGATAATGGCCTTATAACCCTTCCCAGATTGATGGACAGCAACAATTGCTTCTCTAAGATCACTGATGATGTCTTTTCCTCCACTGCATTTTGTTAATTCCTATGCACACTGTTTCCACAATTGGCTTAGTGTTTTTGCTAAATAAATAATGCAATGGATTAATATGGTGTCATACACCTTAGAACTGAACATTTAACTTCTAGTGAGAAGCCGTTTACATAGGTGGGCTTAGAGTTAAGTGCTTTATTTTTGTATACAGTCATGGCACATATAAAATCATAAATCACTGTCATGAATACAATGTTCTGCTCCTTGCTAGGCTTGTGGTATTGAATTCTCCTTCTGTCAGGGTGATGGCTAATCAGACAGCGAGGCAGCCAGTGGATGAACAGAGAGCAGAACGTTTCACTTCACCACCGACTGATAGTGTCGGAACAAGAAAAGTCAGAAAACCACAGCGACTTGATTGGATACCAGCATGGTGCTAAGCTCCAAAGAGCAGGACAAAAGCAGCAAAGATGAGAGATGATCAGTGAGACCAGGAAAAACACGAGGCATTGAATATCCTCTGGGAGACTTAAATATAACAAGTGTTAAGTGAAACTACATATTCTGCACCTCTGGGTTTATTAATATAGTGTGTCAGGTACAATAATGTGAATGCGGCTGGGGTATTTATCTTCATTTACTTTTTTTTTTTCATTCCGGTGGGATTTCCCCTTTCAGGAAATGGATTTCTAACACCTGCTTTCCATGTCTCCTCTCTCTCTCTCCGCTCATATTTCTTCCAGCGCCTTATATGTAGTCGATTTGAAGAAGTTCCGTAAAATTGCAGCCGGGGACAGATTACGAGGCCAGTACCAAGCCTTGAGCCAAGACCCAAACAGTCTGTCTAACCTGGACCAGGTATATAACTCAGGCATAGTGCTGTTGGATTACGTGTTGCAGAGTTTGCTCTTTCAAGACTTAATTCGTTTTGTGATATTTGTAGGACCTTCCTAACAACATGATTCACCAGGTAGCCATCAAGTCTCTTCCTCAGGAGTGGCTGTGGTGTGAGACATGGTGTGATGATACCTCTAAAACCACTGCTAAGACTATAGACCTGGTGAGTCGCACAGCAATTAGATTTGACTGCGTAATACTAAATAATAATGTGGGAGGCTAAGTGGGACACACGGTCTTTGCTGAAAAATTCAGCTTCAAATGAAATTGTTCCTTTTATTGAGATTGTAAAATCCACAAGTGTCTTCTTTAAGTTCTTTTTGGGTTAATTGAAAAATATCTCTGTGCTACATTATACGCCTTATTATCTGCTTTATTTGTTGTGATAGCGTGCTGCAGCTGCTACAGCTCTAAAATGCAAGAGCATCCTCGCTGCCACAATTGTCCATGAGGCATTGGTATTTAGGAAGCAGCCGAGGAGCAATCCTGCAGCGTCCTAAACTAATTTAGAGAATTACTGGACAGGGTCCAGTAGACTGGAATAGGAAGTATTGTTTCATTGTAGTATAGGTCACCACTTGGTAATTCAGACACAAGACATAGCCTAATGTCCTTTTAACCGAATTGGAAATCAAATTAGGTTTAAATGCCTGTCACAGACAGCGCTGAGAATGACGATCTGACTCGTTGGGAGAGAGCATCACTGGCGGCATGACTGATGTGTTTTTATCTGCTTTTCTCGTTTAGTGCAATAACCCAATGACTAAGGAACCCAAGCTGGTGGCTGCAGCGAGGATTGTGCCCGAGTGGGTTGAATATGACAGGGAGATCAAAGAGCTGCTGAGACGGGTCCAGGAACAGGAAGACACAACAACACAAAAACAGATTCCTGCTGCCTCACAACATAAAAAAGGTTACTAATGATATATTTATAGGGCTACAAAGTCTTTCTGTTCTTCTGCATGGTTATTCTTACCCCTTCTCTTACCACTGTGATCATTCTCTGCATTTCTTTCCAACTTTCTCCCCTCCACACTCTGCACAGCAGACAACCACCGTGATGAACTTTAGTGTCTGCCAGCACCACGCTGAAGAGGAAGGAGGCAGGCACCTTTTGCACACAGGCCACCTGTGAAGCTTGAAGACAGACAGTTCCATCTAAACATAGCCATGGAGTGTTACATCTCCAGCTGGAGGAGGATGTGATATTTTCAGACGCCATACCTGCTTCTGCACTCGGTACATCTTAGAGAATCAACACGTGGTGTAATTGTTAACTGCCAGCTGTGAACTCGTGGTGTGCTGAGCACTACAGACACATCTTGTTAAGTAAGTGGTTCCTGAAAAATGAAGCTAAAACAGAGAGTAAAAGCGTGAGGCCAGTAAGGAGCTTTATTAGGTATGTGTTGAAGGACAAACAGTGGGCATTTATTGCACTGATAATGTGAGCAAAGAATTCAATTAGCAAAGGCACATTTCTACAAATCTAATTTAACCTTTCTTTGAAAATTTTAAAAGCTACTTTTACATCTTCTTAATTTATAATTATGAAAACATTATGACTGAATTGCCAAATGAAAGTTTTTAAAAATTGCTTTTCAAGTTGTTACATAAAAAAGTGTTAAACGTCTTTGAATCTACACACCTGAAATGTAAAGCTCCCCTCTGCAGACATTTAGGAAACAACGTTTCTCCTGCAGCAGTCCCCTCTCCTATTTTTGCCACCCAATGATGTACAGCATGTTCTGAAGGAAGAATTATCCTTCATCATATTATATTACTTTTATTACCTGGCCCAAAAAGACCTGTAATTGGCCATAGGCTTTTGTCCCTGCCTAGATTTTCCAGTCCAGTTCCCTCTCAGACCACAGAAATGACAACACACTGAGAGGTTTTTCTGGATTTTCTGGATACCAGAAAAGTTATCTGCCCAGGCTTTAAATTACAAATTTTATCTTGGTCAGCTGCTTGTCCAAAGACAGGGGGTGTATCTTCAGCTATTGGCGTTATTTTTACATTATTTTGGGGGCTAAAATACATTTTTGAACCGTAGCAAACATCGAATATCAGTATACAAACTATGCTGCTCTTGTATTTCAAAGACTGCGCCATGGATCGTAGGTGGGGGAAGGTGTAGTCTTTGTCCCAAGCACATGTAGCTCTGTCATCAGTTCTGTCCCCTCAGGTGTAGCCATGCATTCACCTCTATGGTGCAAACCATTGTTTTTTTTCTTTTCTATGATTTAAGGAAACGTGTAATGTCAAAAAAAGAAACTCTAAAAAGTTGTTTAAAATCACTAATTGTTCTTTTGATGTTTTCTCTTGACTCCAAAAATTCTTTTTTAACCATGTGATGAAAAAGTATTGCCTTGTTAGATGGTAAAGTATTAACTTGTTTCTTAAGTTATATCTCAGTGTTTGAGTAAAAGCCCACATTCGACCTGGAGAGGTGAAGAAAAACATTTAGCTTAAAAATAAATGTAAAAGCAGAGCAGTACAACTGCTGCCGTCTTCGTGTCCCGTGCACACGCTGTGAGACAACTGAGAGCCAGGCAGGAAAAAAAAAAGTGTGGTGTAACATATGACTTTAGTTCAGCAGCCAGGAGGGGTGTACTGTGAAGCAAGTTTAACATCGCAAGGCTTTTTCTTTGCATTAGCTCACCATAAAAGCTAAAGCCTGAATCAGATATAATCAGAGTGTGATGACAGTGGTTGTAAATGTTATTTGTTAGCCCAGGCCCTTTAACTTAGGCTTCAGGCCTGGGCCCACACTTAAGAAAATGGACCAACTCACTTCAGCCAAGATTGGGGTGTTCTCCAAAGGCAGGGGTTGGCTGCTTTTTACTTCTACTGCAAATGCTCTTCTCTGCATTTTCAAGCTTGAGTACACATTAATTTGCAAATAAATCAATAAATTATCTTTTATTGAATGAATTAAGGTAGCCTGCAATTAAATAAAGTCATTACAGTAATCTTTATCTCCAGCTGCACCATTAAACTGATGTAAACATTAATCAGTTAATAGGATGTATAGAATTCTGAAAAGGGCCATCCTGCATAATCAGTATGCAGTTTATTTCTGGTAAATTTCTGGTAGTCGTGTTCTTTCATGATTTTGAAAGCGGAGCACTGCTACTCTTCAGTAAAGGTAAATAAATACTTCCTTAGCCAGTAAAATAGTTATTAAATTGAAAATAGGTTACATTTGTAATATTGGCTCAAAAGCCTGGAAACTTTTTTTATACACCAGTTTTAAAAGATGTCTTTATTTCTGTTAGATTTTTCTGATTTATATATCATATACACATATTCAAGTACTACTTAAGTACCCACTGAAGTAACTACATGGCTACCACCACTGTGGAATGGAGGTGATTATCATTTTGACTTTTTGTTAAAACCTACATTACTGTTATTGACTGAGCTTTCGCTGTGATAGTCAACCAATAATCAAATAACTGCAATACCAACATTATAAAACTGACTTTGCAGCAAATCAGAACCAATCGTAAGGATATTTATGCATTTTGCGCATCATCAGTTGACTGTATGTGGATTCTGCCGGTTTACTGCTACTGTATTAATGTGCATCTCTGTGGGTTTATATATAACACAGTAATCCCACAGCGGCGCGTCTATGTCATTCTTTAAAAACTTGTGAAAACATGGCAGTCTTTACAGCAGCCCGTCATTCAGAACTGTTAAAACTGTGAGCAGGTAAGGAGTGCATTGTAAGTAGAGAGCCACCTTGGTGACATTGAAATCTCCCGTCTTTAGTGCCATCATTCTTTTAGCCCATTCATCTTGCTTTGTGGTACATCCCTCAGGCGAGACTTTAATATTACGGATGAAAAACTCCTCATTTGCACACTTAAGGTCACGGTTAATGGATGGTAGGGGATTTTAAGTTATTACAAGATGTTTACATGTTATGAGTCTTCAACTTCACTGTACTGCTAGTTTTTCTTGGTTTTTTGTTTCAATTCCACAGTGAACCAGTTTTGTCTCAGGAATCAACTGTCCCAAGATCAGTGTTGCTGCTGGACTGAAGCAAACAGCAGATTTGTCTTAAAAGTGAACATTAAAGAAAACGGGCGCAGGAAGGCTGCTCTCAGGGCACCCATCTTTCACTGTGCTGTGTCAAACTGAACTGTTTATATTACTGTTTGGTGGATCAAGAATAAACCTTTGCTACAAAATGTCATTGCAAAAATTGTTTGCGAGTTGTGCTCACCACTGAGGTCAGTTAATGATTCATGGTCCAAACGATGTATTTGAGGAGATTTTCTTGGTCTGTTCTTCAATATATACACTTTCAGCGTGAATTTAAGGAGTCACAATTATTACCCTTTAGTCTCTGTCGATGTCGGTTAAAAAATGCTCTCGATTCAATTTAATGTACATAAATAGCTCTTTATTTACAGTTCAAAAAACCCTCCATTCATACAAAAATAATACTGTACCTCTGTACAAATACATTCCTACAAATGGATGTGAAGTGATTGTACAATTTGTGGAGAGGATACAAGAGTAAGATCTGACAGATAAAAGCCGCTTCAAGTCTGATATTTGTTAGCAGAGTAGGAAACCTTTTCCCCCAAAGTTTTGATTTACACAGCAAAGATGCATTTTTAATTAATTAGACTCACTGAATCAAGTCACCTTATGCTCCACATTTTTATGATACTTGTGAACAGTCTTTTTATGCCAGTGATCTCCCTTTTAAATAGGGAGGAAAATACAAATATACACTCCAGCTGTGCTGAAGAGTAAGCCGCCTCAGTTGAAGTTGAATTTAAAGTTAAAGGGCCCGGAGCTAAACGGATTGAAACCCTGAAAGCCGTGGAAGTGATGATGATGGTGCCCCTGCTGGCTCTCTGGATCCATGGGGTCTTCTCCGTGGTCAAACTTGGTTCTCATCTCTAGGAAAACGTGAAGATTCTTGTCACACACTTGAATTAGAAATCAGTGTCTCTTTTTCTAAAACAATTAGTGTTAGAGCTGAAGAGAACAATCTAAAGGGTAATGGTAAATGGTACAGCAACTCTTGAAGTGATTTAGGCTTGCATTAACAACTTTCCACACACACACACACACACACACACACACACACACACACACA
>NW_005187410.1:5672527-5680388 GCF_000239375.1 Pundamilia nyererei
CACACACACACACACACACACACACACACACACACACACACACACACACTAACTACCTGGATCAGTGAGAACCTCCTTAGCCTGAGCGATGTCTATGAACTTCTTCTCTGCCTTCTTCTTTTCCTCCGGATCCTGGAAGTTGTCCGGGTGCCACTGTTGTGCCAGTTTCCTGTAGGCTCTGATAATCTCCTTTTTCTGGGCAGTTCTGTGACCACGGCGACAGCATTATCAGCACATTTGTCAAAGATAAGAACAGCTTTTCTTTTCTCATTTTGACCTAAGCCAGACCTAAAAATACTCATCCAAGTGTCAGAGTTAGTTTTCTAGCTCCAGTGTAATACAAATGCCTCCGTGGCTGTAAATTTGTATTCCATCTCAGATTATCAGTAGACCTTTTAAACTCAAAAATGTTCAAAAGGCATCAAAGATGAAATATTCAAGAGCAGTGATGTTTTGGCCTGATAAAATAAAAATAAAAAGCAACCTAAAAGCAAACCAGTGGTCTTTCATAAGAAAACTACTTTTTAAGTTTAAATTCTCCACCAACTGATTGGCAATAATGTGTTACATTTTCTTGCTGAACTTGATCTGCAAAAATTCCCAAATCCATTGACCGATTCCCACCTCTTCACTCCAAGGATCTTATAATAATCCCTCTTCTGAGACTGTTTGAGTAGCCGCTGTGCTCTTTCCAGACCTTCTTTGATGTGACGGTCCCCCTCGCTGTGTTTTGCAGCAGTCTCGTAATCTTTAACAGCTGAAGAGGACAAAAAAAAAGGAGTACAATGAAATTAGTATTATTTATTCACTGAAAACTAATAATGTGATGTAAACAATACCTTAACTGAAAAAACATCTTTGATGTAACTGCTCTAACACCAATCTACAGTATATCCAGCTTCCTGCTCCTCCCCTGCCCTTATGTAAGAGTTCATTCATTCAAATACAAGAAACTTTGTGGCTAAATATGGGTTAATATGCAGATGATTTTGGATGATTTGGATTCTGGGGGCTTCCCATGATGCAGTGAGTTTTTCTTCTTCACTCACTATATGGTGTTTATACACCACTCTCCATTTAATCGTCCATGTCTTTTATCCTGTCTTCCTCTCATCACCCCCAGCCAGTCGTGGCAGACAGCGTTCCCTCCCTGAGCCCGATTTTGGGGGTTTCTTAATATAAGAAAATTTTGTACATTACTTTTTTTTTTTCTTCCCGCTGTCGCCAAGTGGTTGCTCATAGGGTGTTGTTTGATTGCTGGGGTTTTCTCTTTATTATTGTCGGGTTTTACCTTACAATGTAAAGTGCATTGAGCTGACTGTTGTTGTACTTTACCACTATATAACTAAAACTGAAACTGCTTCGAATCTATGATGTCTCCTGCTCAAACTGTCGATGCTATATTGTCACAAATTTCTGTAAAAATCAGTATCGACCTCTACAAATGAGAATAGACTTCTCAGAGAAAAAGCATTACTCTCTGAACGGTGAAAAACGGCATCACCTGCACCAATTTAAACACACCTTACTTGCTGGAGAATTGATTCCTTTAGTACAGACACATTTTTAAATAAATAAAAATACCTACACAAGGTATGGCAATTAAAATTTCAGAAACTATCCAGCTGTCAGAGCAATGGTTGCCGTGTATCTAAAACCGAAGAACCATGGTAGTGGCAATTAAATTAAAATAGCTTAAATTCACAGCAGACGCTTAAAGAAACGTAACAAATGATTGTTATCAGTAGTGAAGCACGGGATCCACAAAAATCCACTTTGTGATATTACGTCACTAGTGACCTCGAATAAACTTTCATATTAAGGCTGTTTGTGTGCACACGTTTGGTTGCTTTGAGGCTTGTTTACCCTCTGTGGTGAATTAACACCATGTTTTTTAACAGGTAAAAATCCCACACAAGGTCTGGCTTCACTACCTGCTGATGTGTTTATGCCATGGTGATTACAACACACACAGACTTAGTCCAGCCAGCATCACCTGCTGGGGTGATGCTGGGATCTTTGAGAAGAATATTATTACTGTCAGGCTGACCTGCCTGGACTGATGGCAGCAGTTACTGTGGGTTTAATTGGATGGATACATGGGTGTGTTTTATTGTAAGAGTTGAAATACAGGCTTAGTAGATGCGAGCCTTCAATAATAATAATATGGGTGTTGCCGGTTATACAGTCTAATTTAAGCACAGAGGTTTAATTTATCTTTATTTTTTTGTAGCTAACATTTTCTTTATGCATATGTTGACCTTTGTTTCTGACATCTGAGTTTAAAGCTGAGATACAACTAATATTTAATACTGCAGAGCAGAAACACAAGTTACCCAGCGATTTTGCAAATGCAACGTTCTCCATCACTAAAAATCTACTAAAGCGAGAGTTGCAACATTTTGCTCTCCAACAGCAAAGTGCTCCAGATGTTTCTTCAACTGTCTGTGCCAATTTGGTATTTTTATCACTTGCCACAATGAACACAGAAGCACACAGGAGCTCAGACACAGGGCTCTAGCTGTGAGCAGTTTCACCCACCTGCTGTTCAAACCTTCTGTTTGTAAAGGTAAGCCAATCAGATTTAGAAAGAAAAAAAAAAAAGAAAAAATTTACCTTAAATGGAGAGGAGCTAAAATAGCCAATCTCATAGAATTTAAACAGAGGGGCTGCACCACAGCCCAGTACATGAATCATTTGATCTTCAAATGCTGCAGAGACCAAGAAATTTGCATTGTCTCAACTAATCGTGTACTCATAAAGCCAATATGTTTCAAAATTATATCATCTGCTTCAAGTATTGCTTTAAGTCCCCTAATGATTGTCCAAACATTCAAAATGTGTCTGTACATTTGTGCTGCTGAATATAGTCACTGGTTACACTGTTTGTCATTATTTAATATACCTTCAAGCTAACACTACCCAGCTCGAGTCCTACAGCACCAAAGGTTTGGCTATTACAATAGCAGTCTGTATAAAAACATGTTGAGATGGGTGTGATGGTTTTCATTACATTTTAAATTTAATTGACAGATACACATAGTGTAGGCAGGAATTTTGATAAAAATATGCACTGGTCTGTTGCACAGCAGTAGCTGAACATCAGGTGACAGGTAAAATGATTAGTGGGAGACTATTCCTGCAGATTTCACCATCTGCCATCATTTCTGCAATTTGACAAGAGATGGGGAGACCGTTGTTTCAGCCTAATCCCACCTCCTTCTGTCAGTAAAGCGTTAAGGATAGTAAGAGCTGAGTATGTGTGTGCGTGCACTTTCTGCCATTGAAGCTTCATGTTTGAAAAACAAGTAATTTTGCACACTTGCTCTGCCAGCAGTGCTGGGCAGGTCTACATCTCGCAGGTTATATTTACCTCCAACACTTCGCTCCACATTTAATTCTAATCATGCTGTATGTAATAAAGTGCTCTCAGGGTTGGTGACGTTTGTCTTCTCTGGCTTGAGATCTGTTAGCTGTATGCTTCAACCAAATTCAAAATGAAGATTCTTATATTTAGCCACACATGTAACCTGCACTGTGCTTATCTAAATTCAAAAATAGAAGGCATTTGGTAATTAACAGACAGATTGTATCGAATGAGGCAGAAGGTAATTAGATGTTAGAATCTCTCTTCTGTCTGAAAAACAATATTTTTGGTTTACATGCAAAAATTAATTTGCAGGATGTACTCTACATAAGTTTCTATGTACAGTTATGAGATCTGAAGGAAGCTGCTTAAAAGAGGTTTCACTGACGCCTAACTTTGTTTCACTCTGCATACTGTGTTGTGTTACAAGGACCCCTTGTGTTGGGCTCCTAGCATGACAACAGTTACAGGTAGTGCACAAGAGTTTGGGTAATTACAGTCAAGTGCAAAAAGCACACCTGTGCTGCTTTCAGACAAACTCTCAGGTTAAACAGCAGTCAGGAGCTGATAATCAAATGCACGCGATTAACTGATCCGCAACAAATGTGAACGCCTCCATAAAAGGAGTGTTGGCAGTAATAATAATAATGGATTGCATTTATATAGTGCTTTTCGGGGCCCTCAAAGCGCTGTACAATTCCACTATTCATTCACTCACACACTGGTGGATGCAGCTACAGTTGTAGCCACAGCTGCCCTGGGGCAGACTGACAGAAGCGAGGCTGCCATATCGCGCCATCGGCCCCTCTGGCCATCACCAGTAGGCGGTAGGTGAAGTGTCTTGCCCACGGACACAACGACCGAGACTGTCCCAGCTGGGGCTCGAACCGGCAACCTTCCGGTTACATGACGAACTGCCAACTCTTTGAGCCACGATCGCCCAGGTCTCCCGGTCTGGAGCATTCTGGTGTGTGCGCCAACACAATGCCAAGGAGGGAAGACATCATCAGTGATCTTAGACAAGCAACCGTTGTTGCCCATCAATCTGAGGAGGGTAATGGTAAGTGCACAATTCTGCAGTGAGAAAGATTATTCACAAGCGGAAAACATTCGAGACAGCTGCCAATCTTCCTACGAGTGAACATCCCAGCCAAGGTCAGACTGTGCAACACTCAAAAATACTGCAAAACACCCCAAGAGCGCCATCTCAGACTATACAGGCCTCAGCATGTTAAATGTTAAAGTTCACAACTAGAAAAGAACCAAACCACTATAGAAATATGGCCCATTCAAAGTCCAGACCTCACCCACTTTAAAATTTGCAGTCATAAAGGCGTTAATTTAACTTACCATTTATTATTGAGGTTGCATTTTGCACAAGTTCATCTGAAATACATTAATGTGCTTTTCAAACATTTTTCCTGCTCCGTTCTTAAATTTAAAGTGAGAAAAACATTTCTAAGGTATAAAACAAATAACTTCAGACTCAGCAGCAAACATGTAGTTCAGTTGGTCATTATAAGCTTCATTATGAGGCAGAGCTGCTATGCTCAAGGGCATTTGAGTTTCAGGTTGTACCCAATAAAGTCAGTAAGACTAATCATTGTGTTCTCATCACAAAAACTTCAATTGAATTTCAGCATCTACAGCGCTGCAGGCTCCAAGATTGGAAGTGTAACAGCTTTTGTGAAGCTGATCTGTAATTACCACTTTGCAGATGTAAAGTTGCAGTTTGCACACATGTCTGTCGAGACTCAGTGAAGCTGACTTCTGTCCAGTTTACAGTTCACCATGTTATTCTTGTAGATTAACGTGACAGTCTTATGATAGTCTGTGTGAGGCATTGCCAAAAAAGGCATTTTGTGAAGTCATAGTATCCCTGACCTTTAACCTCTAGATTCTGATGACTTAATCTTTGAGTGATTGTTTTTGCCAAATGTAAAGAAATTCCATCCAAACATTGCTGAGTGCGCTCAAAAGCAGGACAGACATAAAACAAACACCCAAACTGAACTGAAGACGAACAGGCCATCTTCACACAAGCTTCAAAATAATGCCACGCTCCATTTTGAGTGGGAAACCTTTAGCTGGAATGCCTCCTAAAGTTGGATTTCCCATTAGGAAAGTTGGATCAGCAACACAGACCCTGACTTTGCAATGCAAGACTGTGGCGGTGGGGTTTGTTTTGCTGGATCAGCTGTAGGAAGAAGTGTTTAGGGAGCAGTGCCAGCTGGGAGAGAGTGGTACACCTGCATGCATCTGCTAATTAACCTCTCTCCCTGTATAGGAGGAGTGGGGTCAGAGGAGAGTGTGCACCGTGGAGCACAGCAAGCGGCTGCACAGTGGCCGAGTACGAGAGGCAGACGGCGCTCTGAAGTAGGGCAACTCAGCAAAGCAAGCATTTCCCCCCCTGTACTAATTACAATAACAAACTGTGTGTATGTGAGCAATTCAAGTTTCTCCTCACTCTGCTTACTGAGGAGAACCCACAAGGCAACTAGTGCTACAAAGACATCAGCAGCACTAAACGGCTACTAAAACTGTAGAACTTGTAATCTACGCGGCTGCTGTTGTGCATTTATGACTCTCTAAACAATCCATAGAGAGCTAATAACACTGCAGCGTTTTTAAGCACCAATAAACAAGCATTGTGTTCAACTTTTCAGGTATCCGACAAAACACTTCTTTTTCCGATGACCTCCGACTTCTGAGATAAAGAGAATGTGGCTCAAGTGTGCGAGTAACTGTGCACAAGCATTACCAAGGTGCTTGCTGAGTGGTGAGACCTCCTTATGCTATCCGGTTAGCAGGAACTGAACTTTCAAAATAAGAGCAAGGGAACTGGCCACTAATAAATCAATTTCTTTTTGTATCAGACTTTGGAAAATGAAAGTCTAAAACTATAGCCAACTATTGTGACGTCAATGCATGGGAAATGTTACATATGAATATAAATGGTAAATATTAATCTAGAATTTCTTCATTTGGTGAAGTGCAAGTGAGTGACAATTATAATCTATGACTTTATAAAGTGCATATATATTTGTACTATTTTGTTTTTATTCACTGATGCAGGGATTCTATTCAGCTGATGTGTTCCTGTTTGCTTATTGTGCCCAAGTCAGTCCAGCCAGCAGACAAAATGTTACCCACCCTCGATCTTGAAGGACCTTGATGCAGCTACATATGTCGGGCTTACCTTCCTCATACTGTTCATCTTGGAGATAGGCCTCAGCTCTGTCCTTCAGCACGTTAACATTCGCAGGATTGGACTTTAGGACTTCACTACAGACTGAGATTGCTCTGCTAGCCTGCTGGGCCTGGTCATAACAAAGAAAAAACGAAGCTTGGATAGATCCTTTAATAGAAGCACAGCGGCCTAACACATCCTTTTGCAGCAGTAAAGGGGCTTACCTGTGTTAGCGCATGGCAGATTCGCTCCTTGGCAAGAAGCAAGAAATGTTGCACATTGGGCTCGGTCGTTATCACCGCCTCGTACTTGCTCACTGCGTCTTCATACCTAAAGGAAGCGGGAGGCGATTATGTGACGCTGGCAAAACAGGGGATTGCAACATGGATCACTGCACCCACAAACACCACACCATCGTTAATTTCTCTTTTAAGTCTTGTAAATATGAAACCTTATATATGTCAAACATGATGTGACATCCATTCACGTTAAGATGGGATTTGCACGCCTCTTTGTAAAACCAGAGAAGTGGGGGAGCCTGAGGATAAGAGAGCCGTCATTGTACAGCTGATGCAATCCCCGGTATTCAGATGGGATATTATTTTATATTTACAGAGATGAAGACTTTCCTGACACATTTCTATCTTTGTGAGGACACTCAATGATATGCTGTTAGCCGTACCACTTTACTCTTACCACTTAAACCAGCACTCTAAAGGTGGACCAAAACGACATTATTCCTGAGGATTCAATTTAAACTCGTGCTCATAAAAATGTTTTCATGAACATACAAACACACCTTTGTTCTTGGATGTATTCCTCAGCAGCTTGGATCTGTTTGTTGAGCTTCTTCACTTGCTTGTAATGGCTGTAACACTGCTTGTGATCAGGATCCAACTTCAAGCACTCACGCACCTCACTGGAGATCATAGGACAGAGGAAAGGTGAGGCTGAAAAGGCCAACTTTCAATGGTGACGACATGAACAGAATGACAATAACACACCAGATTTACAGTAAATAAACCCTAATGTACAAATGCATGATCATTAGTAACCAGTGTTGGGCAAGTTACTTTAAATTAGTAACTTAGTTACTTCTATCAAAAGAAACTCAGTTACTTCAAGTTACTCGTTACTTTCAAAGTAACTAGTTACTAGGGAAAATAACTTGGGTTTTACTCAGAATTCTCTTTTTAATGTGTTGCTTTACAGCTGTGGCTCCAGCAAACATCAGCTGATACTAGAAATTAATTTTAAATAAATTCTAACAACAGCGGATCAAGCTTAAACGTGCTGCTGTTGTT
>NW_005187410.1:5680958-5687128 GCF_000239375.1 Pundamilia nyererei
ACGACCCTATCTAAATCCCAGTAACGACTAACGTGTTCCTGGCTTTCGCATAATAACTAGTTACTGTGCTCGTTACCACACAAAAATAACGTAGTAACTGTAACGCGTTACTTAATAACGCATTAGTCCCTACACTGTTAGTAACTTACTTATGTCATTTATGGCTACAGTCTTTCTAATGATGATAATAATAATAATAATAGCAATGAGAAGGCCAGTCACTGAAACAGCAGTCCACATCATCATACACGCATTTGTAATGTTGAGGGTGGAAATGCATTCGTCATGACATTCATCAGAATAGAAAGATGCCATTTTATAAAATATAAAAGTATCTACACAAAAATTTCCAATATTAATTTCAGTTGTGTTTTGAAATCCATGAAGGCTATGCCTTTGTGAAGCCATACGCCATACTCTGTACCACTATGTTTGGTTCACTTCTTGTTTTGCAATTTTACCTCTGAATGCAAACTTCTGCAGACAGTCGACTTCAACATTAGAGCCTTCACTGTGCGCCCACTCACAGCACCTTAAATAAGCACAAGTTCTGGGGGGTTTTTGGGCCACATGAACCGTTGCAGTACTACTCAGCTATTTTGGCCTCTTGACTCCATTTCCTCCTCAAAACTTACATTCAAGCTAAAGTGTTGCCTTTTCTGACACAGAGGAGGAAATCTAGCACACTTCACTCATGCATATTACTGAAAGTGGTGAAAATTAGACTTCAAGAGAGTGGGCAAAAGTGCATGGCTGTACAAAAAGACAACCCTTTTAAGATAATAGCAAAATTTAAAATCCGGTTTACCTTTTTTTTTTTTATTCTTATGAGGCACAGTCTATGAATGAGCTACTCACTATACTGCACTCCGATGAAGTGTAAATCCAATATATTTTTCAAGAAAAAATAACTAAGATTAAATCATTATCAGAAATGTTCCTGCTATTTTTTAAAATTTAGAATAAAAGCTTTGTGATTCGTAGAGTATCAACCATAGTGACATGCTGCCTTATTGTGGCATTGCCACAGTGTAAACAGCAGCAGGGAGCTTCTTGAAAGCAAACAGTCTGCAAGTGAGTCCTTACCTGAGGGACATCTCATGGTCTCCAAGATTATAGTAGATGGTGCTCAGCTTGTAGAAAGCCTGGGTATTGTCATTCTTTAACTTGGATGCAGCTTTAAGGTCGCTGATAGCTTTCCCCATCTCTCCCATCTGAATGAAACACTCTGCTCGCATCTCACGAGAGGTCACATCCCAAATGCACGTCTGCAACAGTCGGACAATAACGCTTACAGACTTCAGGTGATACGCAAATGCTCTGTACTCTCTGTATCGATGATAATGCAGAAAATCCTATGCTTGTGGGAAAATCAGTCAATACTGGCAAGGAACGTCTCTCACCTCGATGACGGTGTCAAGCTGTGCAGCAGCTGTCACATAATCCTTGTTGTCGAAGCTCTGGCGTGACTGAGCCACCAGGCGCTGAATTTCATCTGATTTTGTCAGCTGGCTCTGGGCCTCCTTCTCTTCTTTGTCGCTGGGGTTGGACTTCAGCTAGAAGATTTCAAGGCATTACGCTAAGTACTAATGTAGCTAAAGAAAATGTGATTCCATCTCTCATAGATGTATTCCAATTTGAGATTTCTGTGCCATCTTCTGCCTCCCGAAAATATTACTTATCACTGCAGTGCTTGCCAGTCCCTGCACAGATAACGTTATAATGAATCTCATTGCAGAGGTCATCATACTCACAAGAGCCATCTCAGCTAATGGCACAACTCTTACAAATAGACCTATCTACTCTTTAAATGGTTCCTGCTAGCTCAGCTAAGGGAAGAGCATAAATGTGACGCATTACACCAGGCCAATGCTGTGGACTGCTGAAGCAGCAGAACAGCCTGCACCTCTGGCCCGTTCCCTCAACAGTATACCAGCAAAACGAAGTCCACAAAAAAATAAATAAAAAAATAGACTGCAGAAGCTCAGATGTAATCTTTCCCCCTGGAGGCAAAAGAACTCTTTGCACTCTTGATGGAGGATGAATCTCAGCTTAAAATTAAATACTTTTCCATACTTTAGGCAATTCCAGAAATAGACTATTAAAAGTATTCCAAGGCTGTGATCATTCAGTGTAGCATACATAAGAACATAAGAATGATTATGGGACTAATCATTAAGCTTCAACTTGAAGTTCAGAGCTTGCTGGTGGTGGTTTCAGGGAAGTGTGGACAGGTGACCAAAAACGAGCCTATGACCTGCATACTTTAAGGTCAAAGTGACACCATGTGAACTGTTCATCCAAGTCCCTGGAACTTAGGGCTGTGTGATATGACCAAAATCTCTTATCCGAAGACATTTCTCATCCCGATAATGATATATAATCGCAAAATAGTGCATTTTCTGTAAATTCTGTGAATCTCAGGCAACTCGACTTGTGTGAAGTGTTTATAGCTGGGTGTCGTGTACCTGCAGTCAAGTGTTGTGACTTTGACTTGTCTTTATTACATGGCACACTGCAGGGAAAAGCCTGTTCTAACCTTTGAGTGTAAGGTTTGTTTTGAGCACCTGGGGGCTCTTTTTTGCTTCTCGTAAACTCTTTCTATACTCTGGTAGAAAAGGTTTGTTGTGTCCGTGTTGGGGACCAGTTCTGTGCTCCGTGTCAGACTTTTCATAACCAAACCATATCCATGTATAAAACGAGTGTAATGTGAAAAATATGGATGTTTTAATATCATCCATCTGATCCTATTATTCTTCATATTCACAGCCCGATTGGAACCTAAGACTTATTCACAGACATGGCAAGGCCATTTACTGTATGATTTTAGGTGGCAGTATGTGATTCTAATTGGACATGCATTTACAAATTCAAGCCTCTAAAATGGTGCGAGAATGCTCAAATGAGCGTTCCCCATTATTTACATCTAGTAAGTAAACTCAAATATACATGACCCCCCTTCCCTGTTCTTTTAAGGCTTTCAACTTCCCTGGTGTTTCACTGCGAAGAACCTTGTGTTTTGTAAAGTGCATTTACCCTGTCATTATCCAAAAATCTCACACTGTTGTTCCTCACTGTAGTGTTATAAGTGTTATACAATACTATAATACTACTACTACAATACTAGCCCATGTTCTATGTTCTGTAAAGGAAAATTAAGTTTCATTCAGTGGCATTTATCTCTTCAAACACACCCTTCACAGTGCTTTTTAATCTGTTATCTTGAAATCCACCACAAGGAGGACACTGTATAGACAACCACGAATACACGTTTTTGTACTTATATTTATCATTCTGGAAAAAAAAAAAAAAAAAAAAAAAGACTACTGCAACGTTACTACGGCCATAGATCAACACTGACACCTCCTGGTGAACTGTTGTTTCTCTCACAAGTGTCTGCCCCAGCATAGTTTTGCTTTAAAAGGGGGTATTGCTTTACTTACCACCTTCTTGAAGTCACTCTCCGCTTCATCCAGCTTTCCCTGCTTCAGAAGAAGATTTCCTCTCTGAAGCCGTGCCTGTTGAGTGAGACACATCAAGAATTTGTTTCGCATATAAAATAAAGAGTTATCAACACAGCTTCCAGAACCGACTGATTTCCCAGCACGCCTGGGCCCGCAGCCGAAATAAAAAGATAATGTTGCCAGATGTTTGCATGCTTTATCTAATTATTTGCATAGATTTATCACAGAGTTCTGCCTTAAAGGTTAATCTGCAGTATGACACAAAGTATTGCTTTGAAATTCTATTTTCTGTCAAATTTACATTTTAAATTTAAATCTGTTAAAAAACATTTCTGAAGAAATACACATTAGACAAACAGCAAAGACAACAACTTACAGATGTGAAGTCCGGTTTGAGTTCAATGACTCTGCTTAAATCAGGCAATGCTGATTTTGACTTCCCCATCGCTAAAAACACTGTAGCTCTTCTGTAGTATGCCATGTAGTTTTGGGGATCTCTATCTGTAAAATGCCAATGAAACTGTCACTTTAGAAGAAACCATTTGGGAAAATCCAAGGCATTTTTTTGGTGTTGTTAGCATGTCTCTGACACTCACCCACAGCAGCATGGAAATGAGAGAGGGCATCAGCTAGCTGGCCAGCAGCAAGAAGTTTCTTCCCCATCTCCATGTGATTGTCCACACTCCCATCCTTGCCACATTTCCCTCCTTAAAAAACAAATAGAACAAATCATAGTGCAACAAAACAACACTGAGCATATTTTTACTCATTCAAGTAATGCAATAATCAGATTTTATTTAAATATTCCTGTATATGACCCGCCCAAAAATGTAAATCACATCAATAACAAGAGCAACGGCAACAGCTTTCCCCACAGTAATTGGTAAAGACTTTCACAAGTACCTGGGTTTCTTACAAGCTTAAAGACGTTCACGAGCAAGCATAATCAAAGAAGCAGTTTTATCTATCATCTTTTATTCTTTAGGCTCAAACCAGCTAGCTTTAAGTAATAAAATTGGCCAAGTGACTAGCTAGCTTAACGTCAGCTAATAATATTAGCGATTTCACAAGCTAATGCTGTCAGTGACATTACCCATGTAATAAAGTTGTCGGAACTTTAACCCGAGTTCAAGTTAGTGGTAGCATTCACCAGCTATAAATGTAAAGTACACCTAGCAAACGTCTTACCTTGAAACCTAATATCAATCAAAACAAGAACATATGGGAAGTACGTCAATATTTTGTGAGCCACATGGTCGATGGAAACCATGGTTAAAGTTCTCTCTCTCTGGACACGTCCCGCAGACTTCAGCTGTCACTGTTTCAACCAGTTCTCCCCTTATTTCGCTACAATCCCATGTGTTGGCGAATGGCTACATTTCTTCTCTTTTTCCCAGCCACTGTAGACCAGCATACGCAACCGACCGGTCGTGGGTGATCGTGATTGGCTGAATTATATGGAAAACCCCGCCCACATCTGTTGGTTCAACAGAGAGCAGCCACGGCAGCACAACAGGGTCAGTGTGCGCGCGTGTGTGCGTGCGCGCTTGCGTTGGTCGGTGGTTCTTATGGACGTACACTAGTCACCTTATTTTTGAGGAAAAAAGTATATCAACTAGAATGTAAACCGCAATTTTGACATTAAGATTTTATCTTTTTAAAAAATCTGTATTTACTTGTATCTCTTATTTGTAGCAGTTAATTATGTGGATTTTTCTCCTTTTTTTAACGTTTCCCAAACATGTAAGTGTCAAATCTTTATGGTAAAAGCGAAAGACCCTGGCTTCTAAAGACAATTTACAAATACAGAAGTTCTTCTTGGTTTATGGCTGGGCCAGAGACAGAACGAAAAAAGACAATAAACGAGTTAGTAAACACTGACACTTTTTAAACTGTTTCTTAAAAGTATTAACCTGCAACCCAACGATTTATGGAACAAGAAAAAAAGGAAATTAGAACTTATAGTCTACTATATTTAACTCATTCACTGCCAGCCATTGGCAGTGAATGAGTTAAACCCATTGACTCAGTCACTGCCATTGACGTCTATGGCAGTGACTGAGTCAATGGGTTTAACTCATTCACTGCCAATGAGTTAATGAATGAGTTAGTGAATGAGTTAACAACCTTTTATGACTGTGCCCTGGCAGTGCTACAAAGACCTCCAGGACTTTAAGGGTTAAGGTACTTAACCCTTTTTTGAGCTGACTATAGCAATACATGCTTTATAAACGTAAAAATGAAAAGTAACTTTTACTAATAAACTATCATATAATGAATTCACTAAAAATATACAACAGTTACACATTTTCATCTTGTATTCTCTCAGTTTCTAGTTTTTATTAATGTCATAGTTTCAAAGGACTCTCATAAATAGTTTGAAACTATATGATCATTAAGTATTACTGTGTCTACTGTATAATGTGCAATTAAAAAAGGAGACAAATACCACAACACATCCCCACCAAAAAGCTTTCTCAAATAGTTTTTAATAGATTAGGACAAAAACCAGCTTGGGTCTTCTCTAGTCCTTGACCCCCCAAACTTAAGACAAAGAAGGAACAGGAAACAAAGAAAGTGTGGCATGCAGCATCCACAAATCAAGGCTAAGTTATTTCAATCACCAAATGAAGCAGCATTTATTATTAATAGCAACCATGTGTTAAACTAAATGCTCTTAAATAGTGGATCTCCACAAACATATGG
>NW_005187410.1:5688198-5690284 GCF_000239375.1 Pundamilia nyererei
ATGAAGCCAACAGAACCACATCATCCGCAAAAATCAGAGATGAGATTCTGAGGCCACCAAAGCGAAAGCCCTCTGCCACTTGGCTGCGCCTAGAAATCCTGTCCATAAAAATCAGTCAATACCAATAATAATCCGAAAATTCTACTCTTCATTAAACCCAACTGTCATGGTCCCCATGCCTCTCTGACTGGCTCATGTTTGCCACAGGTTTGTTTTGTTTTATCTCTCTCTCTCCTGCTTACCTGGGCGGAGCTCATTGTGGGCTCTTGCTCTGGGTCTCGCCCTGTCGCTGATCTGCTTTACCCTATTTAACGCTGTGGCACGGAGCAGTCAGCGCTGGAACGTTGAACCTCCCGTGTTCATGCTCTTAGCTCTTATTTTAAAAAGACTCTCTCAGTGTTTAATGGTGTATTGAATCTAATCGAGCTGTCTCTGTTTAGATCTCCCTGGAACTGGTGGTGGACCCTTACCTGTGATCCCTGAGCGTGTCAGCATAAGTGGGAATCGGAGCAAGAGTGGGTGAGGACAAGTGACTGTGCGAGAGAAGAGGAGTGGCGTAAATTGGACTGTGTGAAAAGTGAGCGTGGATTTCCTCCCTTCCATCCCCTGGAGCCCTGGACCACTACCCCTTTCACTGTATATACGTATCACTGTGGTTTCACTTTGTGTCAATAAATTGTTACCCTTTTGATTGCCAGAATGGTGTCTGCGCTTGAATGTATCCGTTAGCCATGACACCAACAGGCGTGGAGCAGCTTTACACACTCTTAAACAAGTCAGAGATAGTTCTACCACCAATCTCCAATGCAGGCCCCCATTTAAAAATAAATGAATAAAAGGTACTTTGATTGAAGTGTAGCAGAACTCCCCAATCCAAATGAAGAGTTTTTCTGAATTTCAGTCAACATTTCAAACTGGGGTTTTCAAGATGGCAGCTTGAAGTGAGGTTTTACCAGGGAGTGCTAGCACGCCAGTTCGCTGATTTTACACTAGCTATAACACGGATATTAACTATCTGTAAGTCTGGGATGAGCATCAGCAACCATTTTTTTTAAACAGTCCGACAACATGCCGCAAAGGAAAGTTGTAGTGTCTGACACTGCGGAGAAGCTAATGACGGAACTAGCATGGGAACCGACATGGAGTTGGATATTAGATTGGAACCAGCAGTCCGCGAGGTAATCCGGGAGGTATCTGTGAACCCCACTAAAGTCATTGAAGATAAACTTGGACCAGTCTCTCTGCTTTTACAAGCGCAAGGCAAACAGCTGGAGGACCATGAGACACGGATAAAGGAAGCGGAGGCCCGGATGTCGGTTTTGGAGGAGATCACAAACCCGGCGCTGGATAAGCTCCAGTCACTAGAGAAGCGGGTAAAGGAGCTAGCAGATCGCGCTAATGATTTGGAAAATAGAGGGAAAAGGAAAAATATTTGTATTATTGGTGTCCTGGGGGGCGCTGAAGGTAGCGACCCTATTAGTTTTTTCGAGTGCTGGATGCCTGAGCTTAATATCAAAACAAAAGCTGGCCGACTTAAAGTGGAAAGAGCGCACCGCACAGCAGCCCAAGTCCGTCCTCTGGACAGAGAACACGTCCTGTGCTGATGAGACTGCACAACTATCAAGACAAACAGCGGATTATGAATGCAGCATGGGCAATGAGCAGGGACAACAAGCCCTTGAAGCACAGGAACGCCACAGTGATGATTTTCCAGGATTATTCGGCCACGATTGTACATAAACAGAAAAAGTTTTGATGAGATAAAGAAGCGCCTTAGATCCATTGGAGCTGACTATAGGCAGATTTACCCTGCTCTGCTGAAGGTGACCCACCGTGGATCCACTAAGATCTTCAGAGATGTGGCTGAGGTGGAAGGCTTCATCGAGTCGTTGGACTTAGCCCCTGTGGCTGACGGCAAGTGAGAGTTGGCCTCCATTCGTCGTCCAACTCGATCGTGGATTTCTTTTACTCCACACCTCAAGTAGCTGCCTATGGTTGACTGTTCCTATATATTTCTCAGTTTTTTCTTCCTTCAGACGCTAAGTAGTTAACATTCAGTGCCACTATCACTATCTTTCGCTATGAG
>NW_005187410.1:5690716-5692396 GCF_000239375.1 Pundamilia nyererei
AGTTTGCCAGTTAGCTTCACAAAATTGGTGAACTTAAATGTTAGAAACTCATTCACTGGAGGGGACTTTAACTGTCATTTAAACCCAACTAGCACTATTGGTAACATAGTCATATTAGACCATGCGGCGGTTTTCATTCATTGTAACCTCAGGAATGTGGCTCCCTGGGATAGACATTGGCACTTTACCCTTCTATCCTGTATAATCTTGGATTCACAGGTTACCTCACAGAGGAACTTGGACAGTTTTTGTCAATTAAGACACCCTCCACGGAAAACCCGTCTTTACTCTGGAAGACACTAAAGGCCTACTCAAGAGGTCTCATTATTTCATATACTAAAGGTAAGAAGCGTAGACAAGCAGAGCAGAGGAAGGTTTTGGAATCCAAGCTAAAACACACAGAAGGAGATTATCTTAAAAAACCTTCTAAGGGTAAACTCAAAGAAATTTATGCTGTTTGTTCGGCATTAGACTGTCTATTGACAAAAGACGCAGAGACTAAAATTAGATTTGCTAGGCAAAGGTTATATGAACACGGTGGCAAACTTGGGAAATACTTAGTATACCTGACTAAGAAGAAATCAGACTCTCAGAATATCACTTCAAGCAAAGATGTGCTGGGTTTTATAAAGAATTCAGAGAAAGTTCAGCTGGCCCGCTGTTGAACATGTACAATGACTCCTTTAAAAAGGGTCTCTTGCCCAATTCTCTTTTAGGGAAGCCAGTATATCCCTTATACTTAAAAAGGGTAAGCTACCTGAAGATTGTGCCTCCTACAGGCCAATCTCTTTGTTGAATGTGGATCTGAAAATCCTCTCCAAGATATTAGCGAAACATCCAGAACTTTTACTCCCCTTTCTAATTAACGAGGACCAAATGGGTTTAATTAAAGGGCACAACTCTTGTAATAACATGCGTAGGTTGTTGAATATGATCCAGTTCTTCCAACAAAAGTCTCTGCCTGGTACGGTGATTTCCCTTGAGGCCGAGAAGCCTTTTGACTGTGTTGAATGGTCTTACCTGTTTTTTACGCTACACCAATTCGGTTTCAGTGGAAATTTTATAAACTGGATTAAGTTACTTTATAACAATCACTGCTCTGCAGTTCTCACAAACAGGGTGCGGTCCTCCAACTTCCAGATACTGAAGGGAACCAGGCTGTCCCCTCTCCCCTCTGCTCTTTGCCTTAGCCATTGAGCCACTGGCAGAGGTGGTACAAGCTCAGGCAGACATACATGGTTTATCCATAGGACAAAGACAGCATAAGATTACTTTGTATGCTGATGATGTACTTGTTGTGTTCGGCCGGAAACATCAATCCCCTCTCTGGTTGAAACTATTAATAGGTTTAATGAGATCTCAGGCTATAGAATTAATTTCAGTAAATCAGAAGTGATGCCATTGGGCAGTCTAAAACAAAATCCACGGGCCCCTTCTCCGTTTCCCTTCACTTGGTCCCCACAGGGCTTTACGTATCTGGGAATTAGGGTCATGCCCGCATTTCGACCAGATGTATAAGTAATTTTACCCCCCTATTTGAGCAAGTCAAATTAGATTTGGAGAGATGGCAGTCCTTACCTCTATCCTTGCTCGGCCGTATTGCTCTTCTGAAAATGAACATTCTACCCAGGCTACTTTACCCAATAGAGATGGTTCCAACCCTCTTCCCACATAAAAAAA
>NW_005187410.1:5692416-5695319 GCF_000239375.1 Pundamilia nyererei
ATTAGGGTCATGCCCGCATTTCGACCAGATGTATAAGTAATTTTACCCCCCTATTTGAGCAAGTCAAATTAGATTTGGAGAGATGGCAGTCCTTACCTCTATCCTTGCTCGGCCGTATTGCTCTTCTGAAAATGAACATTCTACCCAGGCTACTTTACCCAATAGAGATGGTTCCAACCCTCTTCCCACATAAAAAAAATATTCAAACTCTAAATGGCTGGTGTAGGGGAAAGGAGGAAACCTTGTCTTACAATATCCTCGTTATATCTTCCATCCTCAAAGGGGGCCTTAATTTCCCAGATATAAGGAAGTATCAGCTGAGCACCCATATGCTGCCGATTGAGTACAACAGCCTGCTCCTGTCTGGTTGGATATTGAGAACTCTGTCCAACTTCCATTTGAAAAAAAAAAGCTTTTTGTGGGAAAACTTAAGACCTTAAGGATGTTCTGTAGCAACCTACAAACATTATCTACTGTTAGATCTTGGCAAATGGTTCAAAAACTAGAAGGAAGGTCTCACTTAACTTCTCTTTTCACTCCCTTATCTGACTATCCTCTCTTTCTGCCCAGGTATTTCTACCTTTTATGGCCTAATATACGGGTCTAACCTTATGTCCTTTGACCAGCTACCTGATAAATACAACATTCATAGGCACGACTTATTTAGATATTTACAAGTGAGGGACCATATCCAAAGGGCAACAACAATACTTAATAATTAAACTGTCTCTAACTGTGAAAAGCAGATATTTCAGCCAAACCTTAGAAGAAAATTTGTTATGGCCTGTTAACAGAATTTGGGGTCATGGACACAACTTATTTGAAGAGGACTTGGGAAAAGGAATTACATATTGAGATTATTGACGAGGTCTGGGAAGAAGCCTGTGAGAATGCTAAATCTCTGAGCATCTGTAATAAAGTAAAGGCAATCCAAATTAAAATTCTACACAGAGCTCACATGTCACTTTCTCAATGCCATAAATACAATTCAGGCCTTTCTCTATGTGCCCTAAATGTAAAATAGAGGTGGGCAACCTTATGCACTATGGTCCTGCCAGATAATACAACAATTTGGTTTGTCATAAAGTGTGAACTGGATAAGATTTTCACCACTGACACTGAATGCAATCCATTGTGTATGCTGCTTGGAGTGGCGAAGGACAAAATGAGGGGGGAGTTTGGAAAGACATGGCCCCATGTAAGACTCAATGGCACCGGACGGTACTGGAATATGTGTCACTAGATTTCCTAACATGCATGTTACATGTTGTTCACGAGTGATGGGAGAAGGGAGCGGGAGATCGACAGATGGATTGGTGCAGCGGCTGCAGTGAAGCGGACGCTGCACAGGTCTGTCGTGGTGAAGAGAGAGCTGAGCGTATAAGTGAAGCTCTCAATTTACCGGTCGATCTACGTCCCTACCCTCATCTATGGTCACGATCTGTGGGTAGTGACCGAAAGAACGAGATTGCGAATGCAAGCGCGGAAATGGGTTTCCCCTGATGGGTGGCCGGCCTCTCCCTTAGAGATAGGGTGAGAAGTTTGGCCATTTGGGAGGGGCTCAGAGTAGAGCCGCTGCTGCTCCACATCGAAAAGAGCCAGCTGAGGTTGGACATCTGACAAGGATGCCCCCTGGGCGCCTCCTGGGTGAGGTTTTCCAGGCATGTCCCACCGGGAGGAGGCCCCGGGGCAGACCCAGGACACACTGGAGAGATTATATCTCTCGGCCGGCCTGGGAACGCCTTGGTGTTCCCCCGGATAAGCTGGAAGAGGTGGCTGGGAAGAGGGAGGTCTGGGCTTCTCTGCTTGGGCTACTGCCCCTGCGACCCGGCCCCGGATAAGCGGAAGAAAATGGATGGATGGATGGATGGCATGTTACTTATTAGCAGTGATGGGAACGGTGTTACAAGTAACGGCATTACTAACGGCATTACTTTTTTCAGTAACGAGTAATCTAACTACTTACTATTCCTATCATTGCAACGCTGTTACCATTACACATCTTTTTAGAAGTGCATTTTGTTAACTTTTGTCTGTTTTTGTTTTATACCTTGTGAAGCAATTAGTGATCTTTTATCTAGAAATGTGCTATATAAATAAAATTTTACTTACTTCTTTTACTTACTTACTAGCAAGAAAATGCAGTGCTGTCGCATTACTATTTTTCAGCAAACAGACGGTTGAAGCTGTCTTCAGCTTACTGCTTCTTATATCAGTTGCACGGAAGTAGCTGTCTACGTAAGTAATCTGGGCGCTACAGCTTTAAGCAGCTAAGCGCTTCCACGGAGGGCAATCGTTTTCTGGCAGACGATCACTTTTTGGCACAACACCTGGAGCTAGGGGGGCAAAACAATCGCATGTGTGCTGCTGTTTGACTGAGGAAGAATAAAGTAGTCGTGGTAAGCCAATTACATGACCACTTCAAGATTACAAAGCAACAAAGTGATATATACCAGTTTTTAAATTGTGTTGATAGGCCTCGTAAAACCAGAGTCATGATAAACAATATATACACGGCGTTTTTTCCTTAATAGTTTCGTCACGTTTACTGTCTAAGGACAGCGCAGCAAGCACTCTCTGCTTATGACCCAAAAAATTTAAAAACAAAACAAAAACAGCCCGTTTGTGTTGGTGGAAAAATGCACTATGCTGACCAATTTAAAAAAAATGATATGGCAACATGACATTTGGTTGTTTAGGAAGAGGGGAAGCTTTAGGCGTGACGGCGAGAGAGAGAGAGAGAGAGAGAGAGAGCGTGGCTCAGGTGGTTGGGAAGCGTATCTGTAACCGGAAGGTCGCCGGTTCGATCCCGGGGCTCTCTGTCCTGGTCGTTGTGTCCTTGGGCAAGACACTTTACCCTACCGCCTACTGGTATTGGCCAGAGGGGCCGATGGCGCGATATG
>NW_005187410.1:5695848-5697678 GCF_000239375.1 Pundamilia nyererei
TGTGATTTTAATTGATTGGTGATATTCACTAAGTAACTGGGAAATGAAAAATACTTTATTTTATTATGTATATGTATAAGTTAACTTTTTATTATGATATATATTTCAGGGTCGCAGGGGGGCTGGAGCCTATCTCAGCTGCCTCGCGACACTGAATTAGATAAGCGGAAGAAAATGTATGTATGTATATATCTTTCAGTAACAGTATTTGGTTGTCTGAGATTAATGTGAATAAGAAATCAAACCTCTTTGCACGATATCCAAAGAGTCATCAGTGTAAAAACCCTACACAGTACTATGCTGTGAGAATAGGTTCCAGGATGCCAGACCTTCATGCCAACTTCACAGAGTCTGACAATTTGGTCAGGAACATGGATAAGTAGCTCACTGGAGGTCACATTGTAGAGCTCTGGCAATTTTCCTCCTGTTTCTCCTCAAACGAAAGAGCAAATGTCGGTCCTGCAGCTGGGTTGACACCCGTTTCCCTGTCGAGCCTTCTACATCTAATGACCAATCTCTGGGTATATCCTCCACATGCTCGAGACTTTACTGGCAAACACAACAAATATTGTAGTACCAATTATTGATGTGCAGTCATCAAGAAGCTAGACATTTGTGCAAGCTACAGTCTCATGCCACCAGCAGTCATGAGGACAACAACAAAAGTTGAGAAAATCAGTCAGGAGGGATAAGTAGAAAGTGGCAGTCATTGTTGCAAAGATTGTAATTTGTAAGTTTTTCTCAAAATTATAAAGATATTTTTGAATATCAGTTATGAGTTTATAAAATCACACTGGACATCAGTATCCCTGCGGAACACACAATATCTTCTATTAGGATGTTGTGAGCTACTTTATATATGTGTTGTTGCTTGGTTGATAATTCTTGAACTAATGTTGCATAACTTTCTGGTCTGTTTGGCAAGAGAATGACGGGCAAAAGTGAAACAGCCAGACAGCACAGAAGATAAGATCATATACAGGCACATAAAGAACAGATGTCAGAGGATTCCTCGACACAGACGCAAGATCAGAAATAGAGTGGTCCGGTGTTTAGCACTCTCACCTCATAGCAGAAAAAGCTTCTGGTTGTGTGTGGTGTTTGCATATTTGACCAGCTCCAGTACCTGATGTGCGTTTTCTCCAGATACTCCAGCTTCCTCCCACAATCTAAAGACATGAATGTCAGGCTAATTGGTGATGCAAAGCTGGCTGTGAATGTGAGGTAGATAACGTGCTTGGAGTGTAGAGAATAAAGCTTTTCACTCACTATGCGTTTATGTGCTACTCTGGCTCTCTTCCATGGTGTGTTTTTTCTTCTGTCTCCTGCCCCTCACCCCTACTAAATGGAGACAGATGGCTGCCCCTACCTCAGCCTGGTTCTGCTGGAGGTTTCTTCCTGTTAAAAGGGAATTTTTCCTTTCCACTGTTGCCAAGAACTTGCTCATTGGGGGTTATCTGATTGTTGGGAATATATCTGTATTATTGTAGGATCTTTACCTGAAAATATAAAGCACCTTAAGGCAACTGTTGTTATGATTTGGGGCTACATAAATAAAACTGAATTGAAAGTGGTGTATGAATGTATGGTTAAAGTGTGACCTTTAATTAAAGTTACTTTGAGTTTGTCAGTAACATTAGAAAGTGCCACATAAATGCAAGTATATTACATGACGCTGTTGGTGCTTCTGCTTTGCATGCGCAAGCACAAATGCTAATGCTAATGTTAATATAACAATAAAAAAATTCAAATCCATTTATTCTTAGCTAACTGAGATTACCTGAACTGAGATTAAAACAGAGATTTAGGGTTTAGGCCTAGGGGTCATAA
>NW_005187410.1:5699219-5703595 GCF_000239375.1 Pundamilia nyererei
AAACAAAAATAATTCTGTGTAGGTTAGTCACACATATGAATAAGTGACCGATGTCTTGGTGACACTGTTGATCTCTGAGATGCTACTGGCTCTGCTGCTGCTGATCATCCTTGGTTTTTTACTCCTACTAATCTCTGTGGAAGCCAAAGACACAACGCTTTTTTGTGTTGGAACAAAAGTGTAGGCATCTTGGAACTGATGCGTAGCATACCTCTTTGAGCTGTCAAGGTACAATTCCGAAAATGAATTCATGATTACTCTTATTGTGTATTGCAGACTGAGGTTGGCTAATTATAAAAACAACAACAAACAAACAAATGACAAAGAAGCGGTATTTTACCTTGAGTGACACCCTTCTCTTCCTGCAAAGATACTGTAAATAAGTCCTCCAACAATAAGTAAGGTAGAGCCTCCCCAGCCAATGAAGACACCTACTCCTATTTCAAACCTGCCAATAAATACAAGAATATTTCAAGTGCAATTCTCCCTCATAGGAAAAACAATGATCTAAATGTGAGTCATCAAGTACGCAGACTTATCATATATATCTGCTACATACTTCTGTTCCATGTAGTTTGGATCTTCAAACTCAGCTCTTATTTTATTTCCATAGTAGGAGTAAGCAATCATAGAACACATCCCTGAAACAATACTCACACAATTACTTAAATATTAAACAGTGCAATATCTAACAATGTGACTCAGTTCAAACAAATTTCTGTCTTGCCTCCTATAAGGTAGTTCATCCCTCCAGCAAAGGTTACTCTTGCATTAGCAAGCTCGGACCCTCCGATCTTAGTGCACTTCATTCCAACTAAGACCAAAATTGATCCGAAGAAACACAGGATAATACAGATGATGATAAGAGCCCGGCACATGTGAATGTCCCCTGTCCACAAGCAGAAAAAAAGCGGTTAAAGGCACTAAGTTCACTGGGTTTTTATCATTAATTTACGGTATTCTGAGGGACGGTTTGCTTACAGTTCAGTGCCAGCATGGATGGAATTCCCTTGCAGTCAGATACTCCAGTTGAATCAGATATGCAGTCCTTCCACAAGTTCGAGTAGTAGTTTGATGTCGCCAGGACCACGTTGCTGACTTCAGACCAGGTCCAGATATCTGTTGGCATTGTGGAGCAGACCAGAATCCATCCACACACACATACTACAAAGCAGCCTATCTCCATGTACATCACCATAGTCCTATAACCCATTATTGCTTCAGATTTCAGCACCAAGACAGACTACTAACAAATCTAAGCTCCTTAACACAAACCACAGTGCATTTTTTCCAGAACCGTCTTCTTTGAACTCCCTTCTCACGTGCTGAATAGAGGAGGGCATGCAGTGGCACCGCCCCCCTGAAGAAGTCACTTAGATACGTGACAAAACATTTCTCTATTTGAAACGCTACTTGAGAAGGAACAGTATAAATAATAAATAAATAATAAGCCTTCTAGGTAGGATTTCATTACCTGAATTATTAGTGATGCACCAATGAATCCATACTATTTACATACTTAACCTTTTAATGTTAATACACATCTACTCATATATAAGCATATATTATTAACAAAACTTACCAGCAGTATAAAGTTCACTAAAATCATCTCCAGCTGCAAAATACAAGTAATATACACATTAAGTAATTAACAGCTATGATTAATAATGTAATTTATACATTCATTTTTTAAATTATATTTTGAAGTCAAATAGCTTGCAGGATGATGCTGTTGTTTATATAGTCAAAGAAGAAGGAGTCAAAATACAAGTTTTCTCATTCAGAGAACATTTATTTAAGCCATTCAAAATAAAGTTTAAAATCTTGTACAGTGCCACTTTTCATCTGTTGACCTCTGTATAAATACACAGGTTTATCTATCGTTCATCTGTTTTTTGTTTTTTTAATTCTCCAAGTCCCCTTTATACACACTTAAACACAGACACACAACTACAAGAGAACACCATAACATGTTATGCCTCAGACTGCACCTGTTTGTTTTGGAAAGATCATTTCCATCAGCGTGGCTGTTGTTGATACTCAGTCTCCCGACGAGAATAGTTTTAGTTTTGTGCACCATTGAGTTGTTACTTTACACATAAAACAAGGAGAAGACTCATTTCTTTGGATGAAATGCATAATAATTGCACTAATATCTTTATAAAGGTGTGATTTTGCCAATAAAATATTGGACATCTTTATGGAAGGTTTAAACTGAGCAGTGTGGTGGTGATCAAAGTGATATTGATATATTAATTGATATATACATCTGTTCATCGCCATAGGTGTTTCAGTGAGATTCTTAATGACAGAAAATGCTTTTGGTTAAATCACAGCAATTATAACATAAGTGTAAACACAAGACTATGACAACCACTGGTACAAACACAAGACTAAGACTGCACATCTGTTTTATTCACGAGGTGAATATGACTGAGTATGAAGCGATCTAAAGGAAACAAAACATGACAAAAAATTACTTTCCTCCTATCTACAAGTTGAACTATTGCAGTGTCTGTTTGAGTTAAAACAGACCAACTAGACAAATGCATCTCTGTCTGAGGGTTTCGTTGGTGTTGCCTGAAGCTTTGAAAGTTGGGCGCTTGATCGTCCTGAGCCCATATAGTTAGACCCATACAGCTTGGAGGGTTTGTAGTATCCGGAATAAATGGTTCTTCCTCTGGATGGAGGCGCCATGTACGTGTGAGCATCACAGGCTTGTACTACTCTGCTGTAAAATTCAAAACATTGATGATGTTAATTATATGATGTAGTGGTAGTAGAGACAAGAAAAGGGATTAAAGTGGAATAATTTAGGTACCTTTTTCTGCGGATTACTTTATACACTGTCACAGCATAAAGAACAGCCCCGACTAGGATGAAAAAGCCTCCTGCCAATCCTAGAAAAACTGGAGATCCTAATTCATATCTGGAAGAAGTGAAAGAACAAGGAGAAAATCATGCTATCATTTAAATAATATAAGTTACTGCAAAATTTATAGCAGATATGTCTGTAATTTGAAAAGATTTTATGTAAAATGGTGTATGGAGTGGAAAAAGCAGTACCGCAAAACTCCTGATGCGACCTTTCGAGCAAAAGCTGTCCTGGCAATTCTGTTGATGTATAAGCAGTAGGCAGCAATGTCTGACATACCTGCGTGAAGAGGTTTCGGTGAACAGAGGAAAAAAAATGATGGCAAAACATTTACAGAGAGAAGCACGGCGTATGTTCAAAGCTTACCACCAACAAAATGAAGCACTGCTCCCGCAAAGAGCACTTTGTCCTTGGTTTTGTCGGATCCGCCGATGTAAGTGCACTCCATCCCGACAAAGCAGCACACTACAGCAAAGAATCCAATAGTTAACCCGCACATTAGCAATCCTCTCACTGCCTGCACGTAATCTGTTCAAATCAAAAAGAGTTCAGAAAGGAGAAAATGAGAAAAAATAATAAACAACAAGGGGTTGATATGAGAACCAAATCAGACCAGTATAAATAAAACAGCTATAAAAACAGCTGTGCAGTGCAGAGATTGTGATCTGCAATGGTTTCTGCAATGTTTTCTCAGATTGCAAAGATTCAATCAGCAGATGCTTGGCGATGCTTGGATGACATAATGCTGCACCAAGTCTTTTTATTTCATTGAATCTGGGAGTCAATAAAAATATGAATAAATCCCTCTTTTGGATATGGTTGAAGAATATTGTACAAAAGATGATCTCTTTTAAGTATTCTTTAGCAGTCTTCATAAAGTCCAGAATATTTGAAGATTGAATTTATAGACGCAATAAGAATATTTTTAAACCCATCAGGGTACATTATATAATTTGTTGAATCCATCCAACCATCCATTTTCTTCTGCCTATCTGATACATGGTCATGGGGAGACCATGACCTTCAATCAACTGACTTAAGGAATATGGAAACACCTTAATTTGGGTGTACGTAAAAGATTAAAAAGTTTTGGTGCTCAGTGTTAAAATATAGTGTTAAGTCTTAAGGTCTGTATTTTAGGCATTTATCCAGATGACTGTAATTTCGCTCATACAGAGAGGAAGATGGTTGACCTTTACTTACTCCAGGCCAAACGGTGTAGTGCAGTATGCCAATGGTTAAACAATGTAACATCAAGTTTAATTCTTGAGAAACTGACCTGTGTATTTAGGAAAAGATCTTCAGAATTTTTTGGCATTTGGAAGCTGTTTCTGGAGCTATTAAAAAATGGGGAAGTTGAGAAGGTGGAGAGAGTAAGGTAATGGAAAATATGTAACTAAATTTGGGAATGTATACCGTAACCTGATCTGTTTTTATTTTGTATTTTGTTCTTGGTTGTTGTTATATTTGTTTGTTGGTCTGTTCTTTGTTTCAGTTTGGT